>NC_031989.1:8467991-8506845 GCF_001879085.1 Nicotiana attenuata
CCGTTCAGCTAGTTTTCGAATTCTTCCATTCTTCTTTGCTTTTGTGTCTGACAGACTGGAGGAGGAGTAGGTGGAGGGCCCCAGATCTTGTAAAATATGCTGATGTTGCTAGAGTTCACGAAACTAACCTTTGGGGAGGGAAATAAACCAAAAAAGTAAAAAAAAAAAGGTGAATAAGTCAGTAAGGATCGTAAGGAAATGTTGCAATACTAAACACGTTAGTGCAGGAAATATATAAAGCGCGTCCTAATTTTGGGACCTCGTTGTGCCCGAGGTAGGCCTAGCGACAAGTTAATTAGGAGAACATAGGAATGCTAAATACCTCATTTTATTGATAAAAAAGATAGACGAATCCCAAAACGACACTAAATAATAAAAAAAAAAAGTCACTAATGGCCATTGGCCTTATTACTTCTATTAGAAGCGAAAATGGAAATTTCCTATCTATTTGTCCCGGAAGGACCTTCCCCAGACTCGGCATTGTTGGCTCCGTCGAACAGCTTCACCAGCTCACGAATTCCTAGCAGCAAGTAGGCTCTGGCCAGGTGTCCACCTTCGTTCCTTCAGTATTCTGGCACTCTTCGACCCTCTTGAGAAATGATTTTGGTCATTAGAGTGTAAATCTTTTCACCAACTTAGCAATCTTGGGTAGATGTTAGTGACCATGCCGAATTCTGGGGTCTTATACCTTCATGTTTCTGCAAGACAAAAGGTTAGGCCATTTACCCCCACCAGACTCGACTACTAAATATCAAGAATTGGCATAGAAGCATTTAGTTCTCCAAATAAATGCACAAAAAGTGGTAGTGTCCGTTTGGTTTTTGGGAAATGTGAATTTGTAATTTTTCGAGAAGTGGGCCCGGGGCTCGGGTTTTGCTAGTTTTGAGATTTCTGCTATTTTCTCGATTGTTTTTCGATTGGGTATTGTTCCCTTAGCATATTGTGATGTATTCGCTCTGATTTGGTTAGATTTGACGCGCGTGTGAGGCCGGTTAGAGGGGCAAAGGCGTCGCGAGCTAGGATTTTGCCGGTTCGAGGTGAGTAATACTTGGTAAATGATATCCTGAGGGTTTGAAATCCCGAGTTTGCACATCATAGTGCTGTATTGAGGTGACTTGCAGCCCGGATAGCGAGCGTGGGGGTAGACCACGTTGGGGATTGTGACATGGTCCGTCCCGATTGATGAAATTACTACGTATTTGACTGAAACTACTTGTTATCATCATGTTTTGGGCTGATTGCCATGTTTGGCTTCGTGCGATTATTTGAATCCTTCAGGGATTGATATCACTGATTTTGCATTACTTTGCATGTTATTTGACCTCGGTCCAGGGTTTTAATACTGTTTTGCAAATTCAGCCATTTTTCATGATTTGAAAACTAAATGATATTTTACTGACGTTTTTGAGCTGAGAACTGCTATTTTATTATTGCCCAAGGGGCTTATGTGCATTTCTGGACTGAGCATGGATCGGGCTGCGCGCCGCAGCAGTGTTATAGTGATTTCTGGATATATGGATCTGCTCGGGCTGCATGCCGCAGCGGTGTTATATTGATATGCGCTTGGGCTGTAGGAGCCCCTCCGGAGTCTGAACCCCCACAGGTGAGCGCGGGTACCCAAATGGATCGGGCTGCATGCCGCAGCGGTCATATACATTGCATTCATGCATTGGTTCCTGTTGTAATACGTGTGTCATGACATTCAGCACTCTCATTTCATTGGCATTCATTGCTACTTCTTGCACTGTTTACCAGACGCCCTGGTGTTAATTGTTAGTGGAGTGCTTGTGCCCGAGGGGCTGACTTGCACTATCTTATTACGCTTTCATTTGCTTAACTGTTGGAAAGGATATTTTCAAAAGAAGTTTAAACTGAGTCCAGATATTTCCTAAAGGATTTTAACGGTTTTACTGTTTTCTCAAAGATTTGCACTTGTTTTATATAGCATGATGGAGTGCTTTTACGTGATTTCTTACTGCTCAGTTTATTATTTACTTTTATTGCTCACTGAGTTGGAGTACTCATCTTTACTCCCTGCACCTCGCGTGCAGTTGCAGGCATTGTTCACCCGATAGCGGGTTATTAGCTGATTTGAAGGTATTACTATTGTAGCTGAGTAAGGGTGACCGACAGCGTTGCGGCACCGGACGTTGTCTTTAGCATTCCAAAATTTATTTTTGTATAATATTGGCCCTGTAGTTGTGTTCGGGTTTCTTTAGATGCTCGTGACTTGTGCACACCCTGGTCAGGTTGTGTTGGGTTGTAAATACTGGTTATTATTATCGTTAAGCTGTATTTATCTATTCATTTATGTTTTAAAAATTGTTTAAAAGACGATTTGGGTTAGTTGGCTGGCCTTGTCTTCACGAGAGGCGCCATCACGACCGGGTTTGGAAATTGGGTCGTGACACTATTCTTAAAAAGACATTATGCGGATAACATAACTGACTCGACTAGGTTGACCATGATGTATGAACAATTAAACAGAGTAAGGTTTCTATGGGTATTTAGACTGGTACCTTGAGCAGAAAACTCAAGAGGGAAAGGCGCGAAACCGTCGACTACACCGTTGATCGACTGGTTTTACCGCAAATATGCCTTTGCCGGATATAGGGGATAATATTGGAAGGGCGCAACCACTCATTATAAGCGTTGTTATGGTATTTGGTTTGGCACGAGTAAATATGATGTTGAATATGCAGTTACAATAATCAAACAAGTTGTCACGTATTTGCACGTTCATAAAGTAATAATTACAACAATTTCTCATAATTGACAACAGTATTAAAGGAAAGCGATAAAGGAAAGCATTAGAGAAATAAAGGAAAAGAAACAAAGAGCCAGTCAGTTTCGAGTAGAAGAGGGAAAAATACTTGAAGGCATTTAAACAATAAAAGACATATAAAGAAGCATAAAGTTACAAATAGCATGAAATGGTAAAAGCCTTAAAGAAATCCCAAGCAGAGTCGACATGCTGTCGATGCACCATTTTTCTCGCGAAATGGGTTTATGGCATTTGGGAGGACAACCCGTTCCCTTTTGGAATTGGGTTTGAATTGAAGAGTCGCCACCTAATGATTAAGTGCATTAGGACACTAAGAAGAATTTTGATTTAGAAAACCATAGATTGGGTAAGGGTTTGAAATTATCCTGAGGGGAAGGTGTTAAGCACCCCTCGAGATCCACTAGTGTGGTTCCCGACCATACTATAATTGTGACTTTAACAACAAGTAGACAAGTTAAGAGTTTCAAATATGAGGGGGTTTTCACATAATTGTTGCAAGTAATTAAAGTTAGAAGAAAAAGTTGAGATTTGGAGAAAAAAAGCATTTTTTTAAGGTAATAAAATAAACCAGTAAAGGGAAGGGGTCCTAGGTTTATAAATAAGATGGATCACTCCACACAACACCCGGTAAACCCATTATACACGTGGTGTTATCGCGTGGTCAATCAAATCCATATCTACCCTTTCCCACCCCCGTTAAGGTATTAAGTGGGATAGTCTCGTTACTTATTGCATGCTACTATCCGTCCCAATCCTATCAGTCCCAGAGGTATTTGGACTACTAATCCTACAGGGAAGGGGTATGAGGCTTTATAGTTTCAAAGGACAAAATTCTAAGGCGACAAACAAAAACACATATGTAGCAAATATGGGGAGAAGCACATAACAGATGGAAAGCTCAAACAAACCTCCATAAAACCAAAGAGGAGCATATAGTTTAGCATGTCTTACACGTACTGATTAGGGTCTGATTAAACATAAGAGTTGTGGCAGACTGATCTATTACATATTTTAGATAAGAAATCCAAATCAGGCCTGCTGGTTGTAGCTAAAAATCTGATTCAGTTTACAAGTTTGTCCTAAGGTTTGCCTAAGCGTTAATCAAAACTATAGGCATGATATCTTATTATTTCAGAAAAGAAGTAGGCTGATTTTAGGAAAAGAAGTTGTCAGTTAACCAAGGAAAGGCGAGTTTTCTTAAAGAGGCGTAAATTTCTGCAGACGTTAAGCATTATCGTTACTGATTTTTAGACTATGAGCGAATGAACGATTTCAGGTTTGGTTGATAATTCCTGTAGGCATGTTTTCTAGGCGTTATTGACTTTAAACACTTTTTACAGACGTAGGAAGAGGTGCAGCAACCTATGGGCATGATATCTGAATGCTGTTAGTTTTTAGTCATATAAACAGGTTTGCCTAGTGACCAATGGCATATGCGGGGATCTGGATTTCTGGTTAACTCATAGACATGGTATCTACATGTGAAAATTCAGAATTTCTTATAGTCATGGTGTCTATATGTGAGATGCAGTTTTCCTTGCAAACATAGTATCTACATGTGAGATGCAGAATTCCTTATAGACATGGTATCTATATGTGAGATGCAGAATTCCTTATAGACATGTATCTATATGTGAGATGCAGAATTCCTTATAAGACATGGTATCTACATGGATGCAGAAAATCCTATGAGCAGGATACTATGTGAGTGCAGACGTGCAAAGCTGTAAGCAGGATACAAGAATACAGAAGTGTAGTAATTCCCTATGAACATGATATCTAACCCTTTGCATGCATGGTTACACTTCCCTTTTCACTAATCACCCCAGAAGTTTATTACAAAATTATTACAATCCAAAAATAAAATAAAGAAACTACATCAGAAAAAATTAAAATTACAACCAAGGAGAGCATGATTCTGACTTCTTGTCTGAAGCATGAAGTAAACCAACTCTGGGAGATCGAGATCCAAACCCTTTATCTCATTTGGGATGTGTCAGAGTTCCCTAAGAGCCTCAAATGGACTCCGGACAGTGCTCACACCCAAATACATTGCAGGATTGAGTCATAGTGCAGTGTGGAAGGGCCAGCCCTCAAGTTTCCAAGTTCAGAAGGAACTCAAGGTCCCAAGGCAAGGCTCACATGAGAGGGGCAGAACTTAGAAGCTAAGAGTGAGTGTAAGTGCAGAGAAGGAATTCTGAAAAGAGGAAAAGGGAAGTGGCCAAAAGACAGGCTAGTGGGCATACCATAGCAATAGGAAATGCTGGCACACCCCATCGACCTGTTAGAACACATTGTTTTTGGGAGTTAGGATCCCCAAAGGGATCAAGTCCAAACATGAACAATAATTGCATATTTCCATGTTCTGAACTACAACTTGAAGCACATAGAGGAAACAGGGGTGCAGGGATTCACAGCAGAAACAGATGAAAGGAAATTAACATTGCTAGTTGACATTTAACTCCATATTGACAGTTAAAGTAGACGTGGATTGTAAAGGTTGTAAGTAAACACATTGGGATGATGCTGAAACCCAAAAACTAGAACATACCAGTCTCAAGAAAACAAGCAAAAGAAAGCAGTAGTCTTGTAAAGCCAAAGTGTAGACAATAAGCAAGAATACTCCAAGTGTGAAGTCTGAAGTGTGTGTGTGTAAAAGGATCGTGCCCTTTTTATAGTGTAGAAAGCAAGCAGAAATAGGTAAGAAAATAGTTTTAAAATCAATTACACAAGGTTTCCCTTTAATTAAGTGATTCTGATATCGAACGGGTAAAACTAATTAAGGAAAGAGATTAATCAAACACTTTTCAAAGCAGTACAAGAGGGGTAAATACATAGAGGTTTATTTAAGGACAAGGTCTTGACAGTACACGGTTGTACAATTTAAGGAAAGGAAACCAATTGACAGCCAAGAAATCATAAGTCGAAGATTTTGTATGAATGAATCAAGTCAGAAAGATGGAAAGATTTAACTTAAGCAAAATCAGTAACAAATCAATTAGACCTATTAAAAGGAATTTTGAATCAATCACAAGTTGGAAAACCCTTTCTGAAGTAAGAATTCATCACATATAAAGGCATACAGACACGTAAAACATGAAGAAACTTTCATGCCATTGTAACACTAGTGAAAACTCCAGAGAAGTCAGAATTAGATGAAAATAAGGGAGTCCAAACTCAATTCGTAGGCTCAAAGATTAGTCTGAAAGAGTCAAGGGTTCTCAAACAGAACCCTAGTTAAATCACATGACCAAACTCGCGGAACCCCCAAATTCTAGGGTTTCCACCTCGAGTCAAATACAGAAGATGAGGAGGCAACATGCTCAGAGATTTCTTTTTCAGAATCTCATGAGTAGACAAGAAAATACAATAGAAAATTCAAAGCAAGCAGAGTGAAGGAACTAACTCAAAGCACAATGAGAGAACAACATGATAGTTAGAAGAAACAGTTTAAGAAAAACCTTTCAGAAGGGACTTAGAAGAGAAAACGGTAAACGCGGTAGATGATATAGTAGAAGAACTTAACCAAGGTTCAGAAGAGAGAAATACTAAAACACCTAAGAATGCAGTAGAAAAAACTGTTTTAAGAAGTCTTTTTTTTAGAAACTCAACATGGTTCAGCGGAAGGCAAACAAAGAGACTTAAGAGCTTAGTAAAAGAAATACAGTAGGGAAACACAAGAACACTGGAAAAGTATAGCAAAAGAGCATATAGGAAAACATAATGAATAAACATGTGAGCATGGTATAGAAACATAGTAGGAAAACAAAAAAATATAGAAACACAAAAAGAACATGCGTGGTAAAAGAAAACATATGAAAGCAGTAGCAAACAAATAGACACAAAGAAAAGGGGAAGAAAAGTCATAAGCATTGCAGAAAACCCTAAATCGAAAAGAAGTGATTTTAAAAGTAATTTTGAAAGAAAAGTTGGGGAAATCGTTTTAAAAACCATGTAGAGCATAGATACATGACAGATTCTAAGAAAAATCGGAGAGACGCTCGAATAGTCAGGGTTTCAGAAGAACCCTAGAATGAGAAAGGCTTGAAAAAGGTCCGATCTGAGTCGGATAAGTCAGAACCAGGCTCAAAACACCATTGTGCGCCGGAGCAAGGCCGGAGATGGCCGTAGAACCTTGAGTTTGCAAAGATCTGAGTGAAGACCTTCAAGGTCAGACTCGAATCTCCAAGTATCAAGTGTATAGAGCACAGGGAGGTGAGCGTGGGGTACCATGGCCTGGGAAGCCATAGATCCCGGTGAGTTTAAGGTAGAAGACGGTGAGAGGGGCTAGGGTTTCAAGAGAGTCTGATAGGAAAGGATTTCAGAGGCGGCGGGATAAGGGGAAATGATTTAGGGTTGGGTGTTTGTAAAATTAAAAAAGAAAGAATGATTGTGGCCGTTGATCAAAATGATCAACGGCCTGGATCGAAAGGGGAGGCCGGGCGGGTTAGATTAGCTGGGTCAGGGGCGGGTAATTTAGAAATTGGGCCGGTCCGTTTGGGGTTTGAAATTGGATTAATTGGGAATAATTTGGGCTTCAATTGAAACAAAATGGGGCCAGATTTTAAATAGCCACTTTTCCCCTTTTTATTTTATAAAAATAGTAAAATGAATTCTAAAAATAAATTAAGGTCCTAAATCAATTAATAATATATAATTATTAATTTAAAATATTGGAACCAATTTCATAATTGAAAAAATGCTATTAAATCTTAAAATAGGCTAAAATTGCAATTATATGCAATTTAGCTTTTAAAATACCAAATAAATTTGTAAAAAATGTATAAAAATTACCTTAGCTATATTTTGGTGTAAATATGAGGATAAATAAGTGAATCACCAAAAATGATTTTGGAAATAATTATTAGTTTTGTACTGTTAAAATAGGGCAATAAATGGGTTTTAAAAAATCTTTTAAAAAATTAGAAAAAATACTAAAACATTTGGACACACTTATATATGCATATATAAACTATTTTGAAATAATTTTGCATATAAAAATATACAGGGAAAATTGGGTATCAACACTTTGCATCTTGAAGATGATGCTCAACCGAAGTCAACTTCCTTTTGAAGGGCACCTCTCTCAGAGTCTATCTCTTTCACATGCTGCTTAAGTCCGAGAATCTCAATATCCCTGGCTCCGAGCCCCTCCTCGTCAAGAAATCTTTCTTCTCAAGCTGCAAAGATCAACCCAAAGGTGTTAAGTGTCGAATACGAACTAGCACGAAATTAAAAGCATACGAAGACTGTATTACCTGCTCTGACAAGAGACGCGGTCCGCTTCGACGACACCGCCTACAAACGAGCCCGAAGGTCATGAAGTTCTTCCTCCCTTTTTGTTAAAAGGGCTCTGAGCCCGTCAGCCTCGGACGAGAGCCTTTACGCTCTTCCTCATAACGGGTTGGCTCAGCTTGGGACTTAGCAACGGCCCGATTGTAAAGCACTATAGCCTGAAAGCATGAAAGAATAAAATCAGAAAAGATGAGGATCGAAGCTCGGAGCGTAGTCGACGACATATCACCTGTTTGCGTAGACTCTCGACTTCCTCGAGGGATGCCCCCGCATCGGAAGTCTTTCTATTATGGGCATCATGTATCTCCCTCGGAGACAATGCCGGACCCAATGGAGAGCCATGTTGCTCCCAAATGCACATGCAAGTATACGTGGTCGTACAAGTAATAGAATGATAAGTCGAGTGTCGAACCCACAGAGACTTATATTAACTACTCACTAACTCACCAATATTGTTATTCCGTCAAGCTAATTTTGAGTTCGAAAGTTTAATTATACTATATTACAATTCTAAGTAATAGCCAAATTATCAAGTAGTAGAATGTTTGTTATGTATTCAATAGAGACAAGTATTCCAGGGTTGTGATCGATTCACCAATCCTATTGTGTTCTAATTAACTCTCCCTCTCATACAATTCACTCATGGTTGCTAATTAATTGATAATTTCTCGCATATCCTTCTCTCGGAGTACTACTCGCCTATTTAAAATAGCTTAACCCTTATATTCCTATGAAATCAATCTATTAAGAACGCATTAAGATTACGATATTTAATTAAGCACGGTGACTAGGTATATTCCTATCCTAACCACAAATCCGCTCCCCCTAAGGGTTAAGATCATGCTCTCTTCAATTCTTCTCTAATCTAAACACGGCTTTCCCAAGCATAGCATAGATAGTAAATAGAACCTAATTGCTGGCCAGACAATTGAGCAATTAATCACAGAATTGAAAAAACAACCATATATTAGCGAATTATAATCGAGGTTAAATCAACGTTAAACAACAATATTCATGGTTGAATCACAACCCCAGAACAATGGGTGTTTAGCCACCCATGATGTAATCAAACAATTGCATAAGTTTTGAATAATTGAAAATACTAGAAAAGATGAAGAAAATTGAGAAGTCTCCGCTTCCTCGCGATCCCGTGTGTGTTTTTACTCCAAAGTCATGTCTCTCCCTTAAAAAATAGGCTTAGTCTTTCTTTTATACGTGTTGGGTAGGTCTACGGCCGAATAAACCGTGGCCCGGGCAAAATAGGACAATATCACGTCATCGGCGCCCCGAACAGTGCCAGGCGCCCACCAGGGCGCTGCCTCAAAATGATATTCTGTATGGAGACAGAGCGCCACAGGTGGCACCAGGTGCTGCCTGTGGCACCCAGCTACTCAATTTTCCGGTTTTGTTCGTTTTGGCTCAAATCTTGCGCGTTTCGACCCCAATTGCTCCCGAATCATTCCTACACATAAAAACACTTCAAATTAATATAAATCATAGCATTTAACATCCCAAATTCACGAAATAAAAGTAAAATATAAGGCGATATACTTAGAAATATATATATATATATATATATATATGCTTTAAGCTAAACATCAAGCCACCCACATCAATAACTCCGGCTGGATCGATCGGGGCCTTCTCTTGCCTCTGGGGAGCCTTAAAGTTGGGGTCCCCTAACCCATCTACTAAACGTCCCACGGCTCGGGGAATGTTGGCCACCGATCGGTTGAGGGGCATTATCTGATCCATCCTCGAGAACCTCTTCGGCCCGAGGTAGGACAACATTAGCAACTTCTGGTTTGGGAACTTTCAGCTCAACAGCCATCGGCTAATTAAAACACAAAGCAGACACACTCCCTCTTCCCCCAGGCGCCTGCAGAGAGTCATCCTTCTCTTTGCCCCCAGCTCGGGGGCTCTCTGTTACTTTCGAGGTTAGGGCCGCTGAATCAACCTTAAGATTTTGAGCTTTCCCCTTCTTTAGTTTCGAGGATTTAGTCGGCGATTTTCTCTTTCCCTTTTTCTCCTTAGCAAGATTTGAGGTATCCGCCTCCCCACAGGAGTTTTCCCTCATCAAAGAGGCATCTCCCAGGCCTACACAAACACAAAAGGCAGGAACAAAAATTGAGAATACGGTTAAGGGGTACCTCCTATAACGAGCTCAAGTATGGCAGAAGAAAAACCTCACTATGGTTTTTAGCTTCCCATCGGGCCTTGGCCAGATCGCGCCACATGCGCTTTGCATACGGGCAAGTCAAATCAAGCTGGTGAACCCAGCCCGAAAGATCCTTAACTACACCAGGGTACCACTCAACAACTGCATCATCGAGGGAAGTTAGTTCAAGAGGGAAAATGGTCCAAAGGAAAGAAAAAGTATTTAGTCAATATATTCACTTACGATTCATATTCCATTCCTTGAGGAATGGCATCCTTTCAACAGGAATTAGATCTGAGGTCCTAACTCGGAAAAAGTGGCTCATCCACGCCCTATCCTTGCCTTTGTCGGTATAGGCAAAGAAAGCCTTCGGCGCCCGACGTTGAAGCTTAATCAGACCGCCTCAATAAAGTCGGGGGTTGTACATCCTAATCAGATGGACAAGGGTAAAAGGTACGCCCTCGACCATGTTTGCAAAGTGCCTAATCATGTAAATAATGCGCCACAATGATGAATGAATTTGGCCGAGCGTCACCCGGTATTGTCCGCAGAAGTCAAGGATTACGGGGTCTATCGATGGCGAGGATGGTTCTACCGGATCTAGGGTAAAGGGATATGTGTATACACTAAGGAAACCGGGTTTATGTGTCGTTATATCTTCCACGTGAGAAGGCACCTCCACTTGCACTGCCTCTCCCCAGCGGAAGTCGACTTTCACCTTCCAAGTGTCGGTTATCAGGCTAATGTATCGGGACATGGGTTCACACCACCCCGGTTTCGAAGAAGGCTTGGCAATCGAAATTGGAGGATGTCTCACAGGGTCCAGGGATGCATTCCTCAAGACTAGGAGGTGCTACGGCCTTGCCCTTAGACGAGGGTGAAGACGAAGAAGTTTTATCACCTTGAGGAACGGTTCTAGAGGTCTTCGCCATTTCTACTGAAAGATTTCAGAGGAAAAGAGAAAAACTGGGTGAGAAAAGAGCGTACGAAAGAAGTTAGAAGAGCTTCTGAAAGTTCGTAGATATGATGAAGAGTAAGGGGTGAAGGATTGGAGTATTTATAGGGGCTAGTAGCGCGCATTGGGGAAAGCCAAAGGATGGCCAACCGTTGTAATCAGTTCGAGGCTTTCCGAGAGTCGTGCGAACATGACTTTTGAACATCCCCTTTTTGTCATATCAACCGTTCGCGTGACGTAACTGACATAATGATGGGTGCATTGAAAAGTTGAATAATTAAAATCGTTCCTTGTTATTTCATTCCAAGAAACTCGGGGACAATCTGTATACGGTTAAAATCAGGGAAGGCCGATTTTAAGGCTTCTATGGCATTTTCGAGCCCGGCCTCGATGGGATCGAAGCACAGCCCAAGGCTCGTCCTCGAAGCACTCGCCTCTGTAGGGCATATCGAAGACTCAGTGTGACGTACCTCGAGGCAGCATGAAAATCGATAACCATCATGAAAAGGCAGAAGACTCCCGAGGGCACGTGATGAGGTCTGACAGAGTCTGCAAGAATAGTACAAATCCATACTGAGCCGTTATACAGCTGTATCAATTGCATTTCCTCATCATTACTAGACATGTACCATGTTGGGATTCTCCCCTCCTATATAAAGGGGACCCTTGTCATTTTGTAAGGGGACGAGATATTGAATAATATACAGCATTCTCTGCTCTCATTGCTTAAACGATTGTTCTACACATTTATCGCTTATTCTTTCATTATTTATTCATTCTTCATTTATTGCTCATTATTAATCGCAAAAGTCCATCTTTGAGGCTTTCATTATCATTGTTTCTTTGTCAATAGTTCACTACCAACTGCCCTAAATAGGCCCCGAAGCCTCTGTTCCAGCCAGCTCGAGGCTCGGTTTTAAGATAGCTTTGGTTTGCTCTTTTTATTTTCTCTACTTACACTTAGCATCTATTACCTAACAACTAGTATTAAAATAAATCACGTATTTTTAGAACCACAAAATCAAATATAATTATCAATACCATTTTCAAGGTAAATAATGAGGTTAATAGGGATTGATTTGTTTTTGTTTTAAAGCACAATTGGCCCAAAACATGGACCAAATCTGTGGCTCAACTGCATTCGACCCGCCCAGCTCAAGACCCTAACAAGACGCGCCAAAACAGCACCGTTTTGGTTAAGTGGCTAAGATTTAATCTTAGCCACACATCTTGCCTTGATCTAACAGTCCTAATTTAATTTTCACTTAGGCTATTTAAATCCTAAAGAGCCAAAATTTGCCCTCATTTTTCCCATTTTCTTTTTTCTTCCTCTCTTTCACTCTCTTCTCCCTCTCCCTATCTCTGCCACCCAAACCTTCCACGGTGTTGCTGCCCGCCGGAAATCTGCCATCGGCGGCGACCATCCTCGAAACACCCACAAATTACACCAATCTTCTCCTATCTTCATCCTCGCCCATATCCAACCCCAAATCCCCGTAATCACCCTCAATCTCATAAAATCTGTCCCTAAAACCGCAACCCTAGCTGCTGCCATCCCTATATCCGGCGAGACCTAACCTTACACACCCTAAAATACATATATAAATGTATAGATCTCCTCGAGATCTATCCTTTTCTACCCATTTCACCCCCAACAATTGCACCATCGCCGGCAGCCACCCCCTGCTGCTATGACAACCACAAGGTCACCACTGCCCCATTTTTCTTTAGCCCACTCGATCCAAAGACTCACGTTCCCTTCTAGTATGATTCCAAAACTTACTTGTTTTGGGCAACTTCTAAAAGGGAACTTATGTTTTAGTGTCGGACAGCCACCACTCGATATCTTTGTCGTCTTCGGGTACTCGAATTAGCATTAAGAGTTTTCGTTTGGTATGCCTCTATCTCTTGTTTCGTTTTTAATTTTTTCACTTTGAAGTTAGTTTAGGCCTAGGTTTAACTTAAAACCTTTATGTTTGTTTCTTATTCATGATGATCTTTTAGTATGTGTATTTTCTTTGAATCAAATAGTTTAGATGTCTTAGCTGAAAACAGTAGCTCAATTGCTCAATGAATCTTATTTAGTTCGTGTTTGTGAATTAGTAGTTTGGTATTAGTATGGTGTTTTGATTAGCT
This sequence comes from Nicotiana attenuata, assembly GCF_001879085.1. Taxonomy (NCBI): domain Eukaryota; kingdom Viridiplantae; phylum Streptophyta; class Magnoliopsida; order Solanales; family Solanaceae; genus Nicotiana; species Nicotiana attenuata. The sequence goes on from NC_031989.1 coordinate 8,481,321, forward strand.
GCTCATATTGATCGTTTAGTTGATGAGTTTGTATTTGTTTCGTTTGAGTTTGTGACTCGTTGATCTTGAGCGATTGTTGGTTGCATAAATCAAATTGATTTAGCCTAGTTAGTTTCAGTATTAGTTACAATGAAAGTTGTTTTTGTTTTAACAGCCCATAGTTGTTTAAGTTTGATTTGTGTTAAGCAAGTAGTTTGGTGCTGATGTTTTAAAGCTGAAATTTAGGTAGTTTAATCATGAAATATGGTACTTTAGTAGCTTAGTTTAGTAAGGGGGCTGAATTGACATTTTTGTCTCCTTGCTTTTGCTTTAGTAGATTTTCACCTTTTGGATAGCCTTTGAACGGTATTTAACACACAAGGTCAGTCGTTTTTAGACAGACTTTTGGTGAATCAATTTTTTTTTCAAAAAGTGACTTTATTTGCCTATTTAAGGGGATGCTCTTCGCACACTTTATCACGCTTCCATATTTCTTTAGAATTGCTTGAACACACAAAAATATTTTAAAAAAAAAATCAACAGTTGAAGGATCCTTTAGTAAGCTAAAATTGTAAGCTTTGGGAGTGAATCTTAGAGTGCAAACTTTTAGAAAAGTAGATGTCCTCTTTAGAGTTTTGTTGTGGGTTCTCTATGTTTTTTGACATGTTCAAACATTAATTTGCTACTTGTTTTCTGCTGTTTTGCTGTTGTTTTCTGCTGCTTTTTGTCGTTGAGCTTCCATTTGCTGTATTTATTTTCCGCGACCCAGGTAAACCTTGAACTTTGTAATGCAGATTTTTATGTTAAACGATTGAAGATATGGACTTGTCTTGGTTCATTGGATCTGATTGATATACCTTATTTAATGGAAGCATAATTTAGTTGTGTTATTCATCTTAAGCATGTTAAATTTATAGAACGTATTTAAATACCTAAACTTCCATTACATTTGACGTTTAAAATCATATTATGCTAGTGTACTTAGTTGATGAAAAGATTAAAGACCTCATCTTTGAGCATGTTTCTTTTGTTTGGGATTTTTCTATGAGCTACTTCTAATGTTCATGTAGAATTATCTAGAAAAGACGTGTTGCTTCAAAAGTTTTGATGCTATATATTATTGCCAACATAATGCCATATTACAGTTCTTCTCTTTAGCATTAAAAGTAGTATCGATTTGTAGTTTTTATATTTAGTAGCGGTTGTAATTATGAGAGTGGATTCAAACGCTTAAGGTGTTCATGTTGCTAATGGATTTGCAGTCTGATTGTAGGTGTAGATAAGTAGAAATATTAGTTAGCCCTTAAGAAATAGTAATTGATTAAGAAAATAAAAGAGTAAAGATAATAATTAGCATGTAACTTTCTTTATGAAAAAAATATCAACGTGAGAAGCAATTTGGACTTAAGAGAATACTTTGTCATTTTGTGTCGTCTTGGTCATTGAGGCTCTTAAACAACATGGCCCAAATAAGCTAAAATTTGTAGGCCCAATGCTCATAGAAAGTAATTTGGGCCTTTCTTTAAACCCATTAATTTTTTGTGTGTCAAATATAAATAATTGGCCCAATACCAATAAATAAGTTGGTGGCCCATAACTTTTTCAATAAGCTACTGGCCCATATTTTCTTTAAACAAGTTGTTGTCCCATTCTTTTATGAGATTTTTACATTCCTATGCCACATAGGAAACTTTATTACCCTCAATATTTAAGGTTTGACTTAATTACACTTAGTATACCAAATTACCAATTGTATACCATAATTAATTAAGAGTATAATTAATTATACATTTTTTACTCCTTAATTAAAGGAATCTGCACGTTTCTCACTCCTAACCCCTCAGTTCCATCCACGTTTTACCCATATCCACGTTCTTTTTACCATTTTCCATCTTCTGAAGCCAAATTCTCCCTCTAAATTCACAGAAAAATTGAAGAAACCTTTCAACAAAGTTGGTTCCCCATTTTACTCCAGTTGAAGTTCATCAATGAAGAACAACAAAGTTCATCAAAATTGAAGTCAAATCTTCAAAGTTCATACACACATTTACCTTCAGCTTCAAATTTTCTCAATGAAGAAGAACAAACCTTCAAAGTGACAAGAGAGCAGCAATTCCACCATTGACAGTCATTAAAAAGCTTTGAAGCTTTGCATTCAAATTTGAGTTTTCAAAAATCATTATTTATTTTGATTGGGTGTTGTTGAAAATAATTAGGAATATGTTTTGGAGTTTATATCTCAATTTTGAGGGGTTTTGGTGAAGATAGACTTGGTTTTGACTGAAATGAAGAAGTTGAAGAAGAAGAAGAAGAAGAAGAAGAAGAAGACGACATTGCAGAAATTGTAGATAAATTATAGATAAATTGTAGACTGTTTTTTGCAGAAGATTTTTTAGAAGTTTTAGTCGTTTTGGATTTGTGAAAACAGAAAACAATGCATCTACAATCAGAATACAAATAATCTACAATTTATCTACAAAATATCTACAAACTGGATACATTGAATTTTAATATCCCAATTTCCATTTCAATTGGAGCAAAATTGGTATTTTCGATATAATTGCGTTTTTTGCAGAAGATTTGTTGAAGTTTTAGTCGTTTTCGATTTGTGAAAATAGAAAACAAAGCACCTACAATTAGAATACAAATAATCTACAATTTATCTAAAAAATATCTACAAACTGGGTACATTGAATTTTAATATCCCAATTCCCATCCAATTGTAGCATAATTGTGATTTTTGACATAATTACGTTTTTCCAGAAGATTTGTAGAAGTTTTAGCCGTTTTTTATTTGTGAAAACAGAAAATAAAGTATCTACAATCAGAATACAAATAATCTACAATTTATCTACAATTTATGCAACATGTCTTCTTCTTCTTCTTCTTCTTCTTCGAGTTTCAATTTGAATTTCAGTCAAAACCAAGTCTATTCTTCACCAAAACCCCTCAAAATTGAGATATAAACTCCAAACCATATTCCCTATTATTTTCAACAACACCCAATCCAAACAAATAATGATTTTTGAAAACCCAAATTTGAATTCAAAACTTTCAAGCTTTTTAATGGCTATCAATGATGGACAATATCTGGAAGAATATTTACTTCCATAATTGTAGCGCGCCTAAATTAGAATATCTGGAAGAATATGATTTGATCTGATTTACTCGACAAATTAGGAAGATTCAGCTACTATTAATTAGTATTTAATGATTGGTATAATAACTGTAGAAACAATGTGGATAGGGCGGGTAAATTAGAAACTATGCACATTTTGGTAATAAGATTTCATATATGGTATAGGAAAGAAAAAATCTCTTCTTTTATTTAATTGATGGTTACTTCTCTTTAAATACGCTGGTGGCCCATTTCCTCAAAAATGAATAAAGCTGGTCCAAACTCGTGTGTCGTGTTTCTCCAAATAATAGATATAAATTTGTTTTTTATTTATTATTTAGCTAATTAAAATAATTTAATCACCTCCGAATTAATTAATTTAAATGGTAGGCAACTAGTAGGCACGCTTTAACTTCACGGAATCACTTGCGTAGCGTGATGTTTAACATTCACTAAATTAGTTAAATAACCCCATACCACACCCATTAGTTTTAGTTAATCCTTTGCTAAAATCACGGATTCGCTTGCGTAGCGCGATAGTTGGCTTTTAATAATTATCAAAAATTAATTTTCTCAAATGTAGTGATTTCTCAAAAGTACTACAAATAACTGATTTTCATGATTTCGGATTCGCTTGCGAGGCACAATTATGATAAGTTAATTAAATTAGTTACTCGATCACGCATTTGCTTGCGCAACGTGGTTATGACAACGTAATATTATTCAAATCATTTTGTTTAATAATTCTAAAAATCAAGAGATAAAGGCAGATAGGTAAAAGCATGAAATTCATATAAATCACAGTTTGTCCAAAATTAAATCAAGTCAAGTTTTAAGTCAATAAAGCGCCCGTGCTAGAACCACAAGATTCGGTGAATGCCTTACATCTTCTCCTTGGTCAACAGAATTCCTTACCCGAACTTTATTTTCGTGCACCAATAAAAATAGAGTCAAACCTTCCATTTACTAGGGGTTCAAATAAAAGGTGACTTGGAACACCGAAAAATCAATTCCAAGTGGCAAATCTATAAATAAAATAATTCATACTCAAATTTGTCACTTTAATTGGAAAAACTCTTTAACCCACAATCCATAACACACATATCTTATTTGGGGTAGAAAAGGGGTGTGACACCTCTGGCGACTCTGCTAAGAACAACCAAAATTCGAGCTTGTACATGTCGACTTTTTTTTGACTTTATTAATTTTGTATATATTGTGATTTATTTGTGCCTAATGTGCTACCTGTTCGCTTTTTACTGCTTTGATATTGTTGAATTGTACATATAAAATATCTTCTCACACACCTCCTCCAAGTCTTCTTGAAATTAAAAAGTGGGCATTTTCTTCAAATATCCCGCTTTATTTGAGATAGCCGAGGTGCTTGTCATCCCGTGAAAGATTCTAGTCACACATGTTTTAGGCGGGGAGCACCACCAACTAAGCTGGAAAGCAATGCTACAGGTACGCTGACCCTCCTTGGATCGAGTTGGCCGCTCGAGTAAGCCAGTCTAGATACCTTCTCCAATAGGATTTAAACCTAGATGAACAAACCTGATGTTCTAAACGTCAATACCACACAAGAGGGGGGGTGATTTGTGTGGTACCCAATTTTTCGCTTAAACTGCTTCTGGAAGGACCTGGTTCTTCTAGGTATACTAACTACTGCTGTTTGCGGAATAATAAATACAAAAATAAAGAACACAGAGATTTTTACGTGGAAAACACCTGGCTCAAAAAACCACGACCTACTACTCAGTAGGATTTTCCCAAACTTCCACTAAAATCACTGAGCCAAAACTGCATTTACAAAACTCTTTGTAAACCGAAGGATTAACTCTAATCCCGTTGTAGCAACCAGCCTCTAACTGCTGCGACAACTTCAAGTTAACTCTAACTTGAATACTCAAAATACCTATTACAATTGCTTCTAGATAAAGCTGAAAGGTACAATATGAAACACCTACTACAATTGAACTAGAAATAAAGAAAGACACATAAAACTCTCTATGGATCTGGTTCTTCAATCTGGTTCATGTAGCTTCTGGTTTGCACACTTGAATCACACACGAACTGCTTGCAAAAAGCCTTGCTATTTTGCTCCCAATTCACGTTTAACTTCTGCGTTTTTGTGCAACCCTTTAATGTGAGAACATCCTGCAATTTATAGAGTTAGTAGATGAAGAAATAACTAGAGTTCTGATGCAACTCTTCCTTGGTGGAAGAGTTCTAGTTGATTTCAACTTCTAACTCCTTCCCTATCTTGAATTGTGTTCTCTTTGATTAAGGACTCCTTCTCCTTATCAATTATGCAACCTTTTCGATCAGGAAATATTAAATACACCAAGTTAAGCTTATCTCCTTCACGTGCATCCCACATGCTTGAATCTGCCCGTTTTTGTGAACCTAGGGGATGGACCACTGGATGGACCTGGTTCATGTCTGAGTTCCTTTGTCAGTCTTCAAAACTAACCTTTACTCTGGCCAACAAATTCCCCCTTTTGATGATGACAAACACTGTGCTTTTCATACACTTAGGCCCTGCCAGAACTCAGCTCAAACATCAACACAATGTTAGAAACATTTTTCCTTTATATCACTTATCATCAAGGACCAGGTACATTAGGTTATAAACATTACTGTTCAAAGTGTAAAGCACAACCTTTTTCCCCCTTTTGGCATCATCGAAAAGTTGCATAAATTGTGAGATAACCAGATTTTAAAACTTACTCATGGCCGCTGGGGCTACTTCAAATGCAAACATGGATTAATCATCATAGATCAAGCTATGAATTTTAACCATCAAAGAAATATGAACAAACAGTTAGAGCAAAAACAGTGAATTTCATTGATGATTGATAAGATTCTACCACAAAGCATAAGAAGAAATAAAAATACTGAAAACATGAGCAAAAGAAACAAAACGTCCCGAACTGGGTCACTGGTTGATCTACACTAGGCTAAGATTTAAGGCTTGCAAGAGGTAGGGGCTGGGTTATTTGCTTGGAGAAGTTTCAGCATGTCTTGAAGAATTCCATCATTCTTCTCCTTTTCCTTTGCAAGTTCAGTTCTGAGAACATCTCTCTCAGATTCTACCTCAACCAATCGTGTCTTTAGCCTTGCTATCTCAACATCCTTTGCCTCACTCTCTTGTAATAGAGCTCTGACCTTGCTATTGATAGGTGTCCTTTTAGATGAACCATGTTCATTAAGAATGACATTGACTTCATCGCAAGCAAGCAGAGTATTAACCCCAAAATGATCCTTGTTTGTACCTTGAAATGTTCAAGCACAGTTGTGAGAATGAAACCATAGGGAATGGCATGAGTTTTGGTGCCATTGATAACCCTATCAGTAGGTCCAAGGGGGTTTCCTGTTCAGATGGAACGGGTTCATCTATATTTTTGCCAAGTTGAACCAACCCCTCAGCAGCTTCGCCAGACCCACTTCCCCCTGTTTTGCTCACACTCTCTTCTATTTCACTAAATTCCTCTCCCCAAACAACCGTTGCACCAGTTTCTTTTATTATACCAACAGGAGTGGGTGAAGAATCAGCCACTCTTGTCCCCTTTCCCCTCACAGTGCTCCTAGCGCCCTTGCTCTTCTTTTTTCCATTTTTACCACCAACTTCTCCAGATTATGTAGACTCTATACTTGCTATACATCCTACAAATCTATTCTCCAAATTTGCAGCAACTTTAGAAATTGTCTCAAGAGAAACTTTAGAATCAGAAGATACCTGTTCAGTTTCGGAATACCTACTTTCTTCCCCCTTAGTAGCAGACTTAAATGAATCTTTAGATGTCTGGGATTCTTCTTCCTTACGTGCTTTCAATTGCTTGTTTATTTTCTTGATCTGCTCTCCTTCAGCGACAATCTTACGAGCCATCATCTTTTTTTTAGAGATTGGTGTTGTAGAAGGTGTGGAATTGGTTTCCTGTGGTGGTGATGAAGGATTTTCAGAGGTGTTCGACATATCTGGGCTAGGGTATGAAAGAGAAGAGAATTAGATTGTGTTTGGAAGTTGAAAGAAGAATGAGAGTTTTTGACGTCTTGATAGAGATGAGGTAAGGAATACACTAAAGCTGATCAATATACATGAGAATAATTGATGGGGTAACTACAGCTTTTCAGACTCTTAGAAGTTTAATCAAACTGAAATTCAGCTTTGAAGAGACATTGGAGTGTATCCCTAGAATCTAGGTACTTTCATTCGGTTGGGACTCTTTGAATGAGACTGGTTCACTTGTAACGGATAAGTCCAAAAAGGAGTTTGGTATTGGTATGACTTTGCTCATGATCCAAATATAGTTAATTCAAATTATGCAGAGTGTAGAAAACATACCGTGTTATCTTGATGAACCAGGTTCTTCACTGATAATTCTCTTGTGTGAGTCTAAATTTGCCAAAATAGAGAAAATATCATTAGAGATTAATGAGTCATTTTAACACATGGCACAAGAGTATACTATGGAAAGTATGAGACTGAACAAGATTTAATCTAATTATACACAATTTACAGACTTTCTAACCAATTTTTGTTTTTCAATCTTTTTTCTTCGTTTAACCTTGAACTGGTCCTTTTAGGTGATCTTAATCATCCCTAATTCCAACCTGTTCCTCTCAAAGTGATCTCTACTTAAGGCTTTTGTGAAGATGTCATCAATTTGCTTGTTAGTAGCACAAAACTCCACAGTGATCAAGCTTTTCTTATAGTTGTCCCTCAAAAATGGCGCCTAACACTATGTGCTTAGTTCTCTTATGATGAACTGGTTTCTTTGTCATACTAATAGCACTAGTGTTATCACAAAAAATATAGGGATGCAACCAACATCAATTCCAAAGTTCAGTAATGGTTGTTTAATCCACAACAATTGAGCACAACTTGAAGCAGCAGCAACATACTCAGCTTCAGCAGTAGATAAGGCCATTGAATTTTGCTTTTTGGTAGCCCATGACACAAAACATGAACCAAGGAAGTGTGCCATACCTGAGGTGCTCTTCCAATCCACTAGGAAACCTGCATAATCAGTGTCAGCATATCCCACTAGATTAAAATTACTACCTTTTGGATACCAAAGGCAAAGGTCAGTGGTGCCTTTCAAGTATCTCAATATTCTCTTTACATTAGTCAAGTGGGACTCCTTTGAATTTGCCTGAAATCGAGCACAAAGACCTATACTGCACACAATGTCAGGTCTGCTAGTAGTGAGATATAAAAGAGAACCAATCATTCCCCTATACAACTTCTGATCAACAGATGAACCAGGTTCATCTATATCTAATTTCGTGGATGTTGCAATAGGAGTGTCAATTTCTTTGGATGTTCCTTCCTGGTTTTGTTACTGAGGAATAGGTTCATGGACAGGTTCCGTCGAGGTTAGAGGATCAGTTCCTCTCTAGTCAATTCCCCCTGTCATGTTGCCCTGGGTAGAAGAACCTGTTCCATCACCTGTTCCTTCTTCTGGTGCAGCTTCAGTCAGGACTGTGATTTCACCATTTGAATTTCTTATCAGCTCAATCTCTTCATTATCTTATTCCTGCCTCTCAGAAAGAATGTTAGTTTTAAAAAAAATAACGTATAAATTTTTTCTACACACATAGTTCTTTTACTCTATATCTTATAAGCTTTACTATGTGAAGAATATCCCAAGAATACTCCCTCATCATTTCTGGGATCATACTTACCTAGAGAGTCTTTGCCACTATTGTGCGCAAAGTACTTACATGTAAATGCCCTAAGATGGGATATATTTAGCTTTCTCCCTTTAAGTGACTTATAGGGAATCTTCTTAACAAGAGATCTAGTCATGCAACTATTTATGATGTAGCATGCAAAAAATCCGCAAACTTAGCATTTTCAAATTCAGTTCCATGGTAGACCTAATTGATGCAAATTGATTACCTAGTTGTTTCTGAGTTTTTCTAACAAAAGAAGTAAACATGTCATATGCTTCATCTTTAGATGTTAAAAATAATGTCCAAGTAAACCTAGAGTAATCATCAACAAGCACCATCACATGTCTTTTACCACCTCTGCTTAATATTCTCATTGGACCACAGAGATCCAAATGGACCAGTTCCATCATTCTGGTGGTGCTTACCACTTTCTTGCATTTAAAAGAAGGATCTTACCTGCTTCCCCCTTGCACAAGCCTCACAAACTTTGTCTTCCTTGAACTTGATGTTAGGCATCCCTATCACCATATCCTTGGAGACTAATTTGTTGAGTTGACTCAGACTTACATGTCCAAGTCTCTTGTGCCAAAGGAGGGGATCATTGTCCAACACACTTAAGCAAGTGAGTTCATCTTCTGAAAGTGTGGACAAATCTATAATGCATATATTGTTTACTCTTTTTCCCTGCAAAACAATCTTGTCAGTGGTAATATTAATCACCGAATATTTGGTAGTGGTGAATGCTACCAAGTTACCTTTATCACATAATTGCGATACACTGATTAGACTTTACTTTAGGCCATCTATTAAGTAGACATTCTCAATAGAGTGATAAACAGTCTTACCTACCTTTCCAACCCCAATGATCTCACCTTTCTTCCCATTTCCAAAGGAGACATTACCTCCTTTGAGGTCCTTAAGTGAAAGGAACTGGTTCTTGCTTCCTGTCATATGCTTTGAACAGCCACTATACATGTACAATATTTGGCTGCTCCCTTTCACTTGGACCCATAAAAGGAAATCAGGGGTTAGTCTTAGGAACCCAAACTAGTTTGGGTCCCTTTCTATAGGGTAAAGGGTGAATCAGATTCTTTTTAGCCCAACCTGGCAGCCTATTTTTCCCTTGAACAAATTCTTTATTCTTTTTACTAGCCTTTTCTTTTGCAATACATTCAGATTTATAGTGACCAGCTTTACCACAGTGTGTGCAAATTATGTTCTCAGGAAGTGTGAGGTACTTACTTTTAGGATCCCACTTAGATGCAGGGGTCCCATAGCCAAGTCCTCGCTTATTGCTACTATGGTGTTCGTGTAGCCATGAAAGTGTATCGGAGGACCTATTCCATTTACAAGTTCTATCTAGCTCGTGCTTAACCTTGTTTAGATCCTCCTTAAGGACTCTTATCTGCTCATCTCTTTTGTACAACTCATCTTTCATTTTTCCTACATTTTCTTCTAAAGTGAGTTGTGTGTGATCAGATTCCTTTTTACCAGCTCCTAATTTCAATTTTGGATTTTCAGTTTTGAGCTCTAGGACTGTGGTGTCAAGTTCATGAACCTGGTTCTTCAACTCAGCATTTTTACTATCACTTACACTAGCCCTAAGTTCTAGGTTTTTGCACTTAGCTTTCAGAATCACACACTCCTTAGACAACTGTTCCTTTTCATTGTTTATAACTTCAAATTCATCAATGAATCTAGAAGTAATTCAGATANATTTGAATTTCTTATCAGCCCAATCTCTTCATTATCTTATTCCTACCTCTCAGAAAGAATGTTAGTTTTAAAAAATAACATATACATTTTTTCTACACACATAGTTCTTTTACTCTATATCTTATAAGCTTTACTATGTGAAGAATATCCCAAGAATACTCCCTCATCACTTCTGGGATCATACTTACCTAGTGAGTCTTTGCCACTATTGTGCGCAAAGTACTTGCATGTAAATGCCCTAAGATGGGATATATTTAGCTTTCTCCCTTTAAGTGACTCATAGGGAATCTTCTTAACAAGAGGTCTAGTCATGCAAATATTTATGATGTAGCATGCAAAAATTTAGCAATCTTAGAATTTTCAAATTCAGTTTCATGATCAGACCTAATTGATGCAAGTTGATTACCTAGTTTTTTCTGAGTTTTTCTAACAAAAGAAGTAAACATGTCAAATGCTTCATCTTTAAATGTTAAAAGTAATGTCCAAGTAAACCTAGAGTAATCATTAACAAGCACCATAACATATCTTGTACCGCCTCTGCTTAATGTTCTCAGTGGACCACAGAGATCCATATGGACCAGTTCCATCATTCTGGTGGTGCTTACCACTTTCTTGCATTTGAAAGAGGATCTTACCTGCTTCCCCCTTGCACAAACCTCACAAACTTTGTCTTCCTTGAACTTGATGTTAGGCAGCCCTATCACCAGATCCTTAGAGACTAATTTGTTGAGTTGAATCAGACTTGCATGTCCAACTCTGTTGTGCCAAAGGAGGGGATCATTGTCCAACACACTTAAGCAAGTGAGTTCATTTTCTGAAAGTGTTGACAAAACTACAATGCATGTATTGTTTACTCTTTTTCCCTGCAAAACAATCTTGTCGATGGTAAGATTAATCATAAAATATTAGGTAGCGGTGAATGCTACCAATTTACCTTTATCACATAATTGTGATACCCTGATTAGACTGTACTTTAGACCATCTATCAAGTAGACATTCTCAATAGAGTGAGAATCAGTCTTACCTACCTTTCCAACCCCAATGATCTCACCTTTCTTCCCATTTCCAAAGGAGACATTACCTCCTTTGAGGTCCTCAAGTGAAAGGAACTGGTTTTTGCTTCCTGTCATATGCTTTGAGCAGCTACTATCCATGTACCATATTTGGCTGCTCCCTTTCACTTGGACCCATAAAAGGAAATCAGGGGTTAGTCTTAGGAACCCAAACTAGTTTGGGTCCCTTTCTATAGGCAAAAGGGTGAATCAGATTATTTTTAGCCCAACCTGGCAGCTTATTTTTCCCTTGAACAAATTCTTTATTCTTTTTACTAGCCTTTTCTTTTGCAATACATTCAGATTTATAGTGACCAGTTTACCACAGTGTGTGCAAATTTTATTCTCAGGAAGTGTGAGGTACTTGCTTTTGGGATCCCACTTAGGTGCAGGGGTCCCGTATCCAAGTCCTCTCTTATTGCTACTCTGGTGTTCATGTAGCCATGAAAGTGCATCGGAGGACCTATTCCATTTACAGGTTCTATCTAGCTCGTGCTTAACCTTGTTTAGATCCTCCTTAAGGACTCTTATCTGCTCATCTCTTTTGTACAACTCATCTTTCATTTTTCCTACATTTTCTTCTAAAGTGAGTTGTGTGTGATCAGATTCCTTTTTACCAGTTCCTAATTTCAATTTTAGATTTTCAGATTTGAGCTCTAGGACTGTGGTGTCAAGTTCATGAACCTGGTTCTTCAACTCAGCATTTTTACTATCACTTTCACTAGCCCTAAGTTCTAGGTTTTTGCACTTAGCTTTCAGAATCACACACTCCTTAGAAAGTTGTTCTTTTTCATTGTTTATAACCTCAAATTCATCAATGAAATCTAGAAGTAACTCAGCGAGACTTTCTTTAGACAAAAATTTAATCTTGTTTTTGAGATGAATTATACTTACCTCAGATTCCTCATCGAATTTCCCAATTGCCATAAGTACTTGTTAATCTCCATCTTCGTCTTCTGAGTCATCATCTGAGCTTTCACCCCAAGCAGCAACCATAGCCTTTGTTGATCCTTTGTTCTTCTTGGAATGAACCTGTTCCTTCTTCCTGTTCCTTCGTTCAGCTCTTTCCTTTTTCCATTCAATTTCCCATTGAGGGCAGTTTTTGATGTGGTGATCAGTCTTCCCACACTTGTAACACCCCTCATTGGTTTGTTTTTCAGGAACCCTTGGTTTGTTGTAGCTTCCACTTCTTGAAGGACCATTTTCTCTCATTAGGTACTTCTTGAAATCCTTTGTGATCATGGTCATTTCATCCTCCTCTAGATCAGCACCTTCAGTGATTCTGAATGCCATGCTCCTTTCCTTCTTGGGTGCATCCATCTTCATGGTTTGCCTTCTAAGTTCATAGGCAGTGAGATTTCCAATTAGCTCATCCAATTTAAGAGTGTCAATGTTCTTTAATTCCTGAATAGCCGTGATTTTGCTTTCCCAAGAGATTGGCAGTACCCTTGTCAAAATCTTCTCAACTTTGTCTTCTTCAAGAATAACCATTCCAAGAGACTTAAGTTCATTTGTTAATGTGGTGAACCTTGTATACATCTCTTGGACGGTTTCCCCTTCATTCATGGTGAAATTCTCATATTGAGAATACAGCAGTGTTCCTCTAGACCTCTTCACTTGAGGTGTTCCTTCATGAGCCACTTGCAAAGTGTCCCAGATTTTCTTAGCAGTGGTACAGCTTTGAATTCTACTGTACTCGTCTGGACCAAGTCCACACACAAGCCATTCTTGGCCTTTGCATTCTTTTCCCACTTCCTCAAGTCCTCAGCAGTGCAGCCAGCTCTTGTTTTTGGCACATCCACTCCTTCAGCATTCTTATTTGTAGTTGCTAGAGGACCATCAGTGACTATGTCCCAGAGTTCATAGTCTTCTCCTATGATGTGATCCCTCATCCTGTTTTTCCACCAAGAGTAGTAGTGGCCATTGAAGAGTGGAGGCCTATTAGTGGATTGCCCTTCCCAGTTCCCAGGTGGCGCACTCATGTTGATCTTTTCCTAAGGTGTTAGCCTCTTCAAGGATAACCTGCTCTGATACCAATTGATGTTCTAAACGTCAATACCACACAAGAGGGGGGGTGATTTGTGTGGTACCCAATTTTTCGCTTAAACTGCTTCTGGAAGGACCTGGTTCTTCTAGGTATACTAACTACTGCTGTTTGCGGAATAATAAATACAAAAATAAAGAACACAGATATTTTTACGTGAAAAACACCTGGCTCAAAAGGTGAAAAAACCACGACCTACTACTCAGTAGGATTTTTCCTAACTTCCACTAAAATCACTGAGCCAAAACTGCATTTACAAAACTCTTTGTAAACCTAAGGATTAACTCTAATCCCGTTGTAGCAACCAGCCTCTAACTGCTGCGACAACTTCAAGTTAACTCTAACTTGAATACTCAAAATACCTATTACAATTACTTCTAGATAAAGCTGTAAGGTACAATATGAAACACCTACTACAATTGAATTAGAAATAAAGAAAGACACATAAAACTCTCTATGGATCTGGTTCATGTAGCTTTTTGTTTGCACACTTGAATCACGCACGAACTGCTTGCAAAAAGCCTTGTTATTTTGCTCCCAATTCACGTTTAACTTCTGCGTTTTTGTGCAACCCTTTAATGTGAGAACATCCTGCAATTTATAGAGTTAGTAGATGAAGAAATAACTAGAGTTCTGATGCAACTCTTCCTTGGTGGAAGAGTTCTAGTTGATTTCAACTTCTAACTCCTTCCCTATCTTGAATTGTGTTCTCTTTGATTAAGGACTCCTTCTCCTTATCAATTATGCAACCTTTTCGATCAGGAGATATTAAATACCCAAGTTAAGCTTATCTCCTTCACGTGCATCCCACATGCTTGAATCTGCCCGTTTTTGTGAACCTGGGGGATGGACCACTTGATGGACCTGGTTCATGTCTGAGTTCCTTTGTCAGTCTTCAAAACTAACCTTTACTTGGGCCAACAAAACCTCATGCCAGATATCACTAGTAGGTTCGCTTTATTTGCATGACATGCATTTGACTTAGCGAAACTCGGCAAAGTGGTCGGGTCCGTATAAGACAGGTATCCTCTTTGAGACCATCATGTTCACTTATGTGCTACTTGTTACATCATTTAGAAGGCTTGCTTGCATTGTTGACCGGCTTTAGAAAATTAGTTGAGCGGAATTATTTTTTTTTTAAAGAATCAATTTCCTAGTTCAGTACAAATATTCCCTTTTTTACTAAGATTTTGTAGTAGTAGGTGTAAAGATTATTTTTCATAAAAAATCAAAAGAGAGAAACACTCGGTTTCACTAAACTATGCGGGTTCGATTCTCACCGGATGTGAGATACATAGGCAACCTCCATCGGGTTCAGCCCACATTTTACTAAAAAAGGAGAATAAAATGCCGCATGTGCATAAACTTTTCGAAAAAAATTGCAATTTTTGGTCACTTTTTACTGTTTTGCCCTCGTATTCCCGCCGTTTTACCAAAACTGCCTTAAAATCTTCTTGGGATGTTCTGAAGGGCCGTTTTTGTAAAAAGAGCTACTTTATCCATCTTTTCTCACCTTTTATCATTTTGCCCTATCTAGCAATTTTAGTCGAGACAACTTTAAACTTTCTATGGAAGTACCGAAAGGCTATTTTCGTAAAAAAACCCATCTTATCTAGTTTTATCTGGTTATATTTGCCGAGACATCCTTTGAACCTTTCTCGGGTGTATCAAAGGGTTGTTTTCGTAAAAAAACCATTTTTTTATGTTGTCTATTTTTATTATTTTGTCCTTATGCTTGGCCATTTTTGCCAAGACATCCTTTAAGCCTTCTGTGGAAGTATCAAAGGGTCGTTTTCGTAATAATAGCCATTTTACCTACTTTTTCCATTTCAACGTTTGTGTACGGTGTAGACATATGATTTTTGACCCTCCCCAAGATTTTATATATTTTAGGATGTAAATATTTAGTTTAGGCCTAATATCGATATTTCAATTAGTTTTGACTCTTTTACTTTATTTTATCAAAAAAAAATAAAAATTACGAAAATATTTCTTCTTTTTAATTGCTTTTATTTTATATACCTTTCGTAAAACGAAAAAAATAATATACAAAAATAGTACGATATTTGAAAATACCAAAAAAAATAGGTTTGTTTTAAAGGTCAGTCTTATTTTAATAGTTATTTTGTTTAAGTAGGAGTAATTAGTAAATAAGGTAGTATTTTAGTCTTGTTCACGAAGAAAGTATAAAATTTGAGCTCAAACGATCCATTTTTAGGCCTAATTTACGGATCTAGCCCATAATTTCTAAGCCCATAATTCCTAGGCTCATACCCCTTAACCTAAATATAACCCTAAAACCCTAAACCTATCAAAAGAAGCTACCCCTAGACCTAAAAGAAAAAAGAGGAGCCGAAAAGACTATCAGCAAAAAAATAGACTCAAAAAACTTAGGAGCTAACCCAAAATAAGAAGGACAATTCGCGGTTTTCCTAAAAAAGAAGACCCCACGCCCCCGGTCATCGTCTTCTTGAGAAGAGAGAAACGAACAAACCGAAAATCCCTACCAAAAGATGAAGCTTCAGCCGCAGACCAAAATGAGACAAAAGTGAAACACCTAAGGCTAATTTCTTCAATAAGAGCAGCTGAATCAGAAAATTCCGCCGCTAAAGTGATTCTCCGGCCAATTCAGTCGATTAGAATTCGTTCGAGGTGTGGCCTGTGTTTCCGAATGGGTTCGCGGTTCCTGCTCGATTTCGTTGCTGTTTTTCTCAGTTAGATTTGAAGCCCCGTACTTTCAGATTTCTCATATATTAAAGCAAGTTTGTTTAATCTCCAGTTCTTATCTCCGGTTTTGAATCACGAATGAACTTCACCTTGAACACAATACTTTTTAAGGTGTTAGTAATACTCAAATATGTTCTTTTTGCAAATTCGTTCGTCTCGTTGGTAAGTGAAATCAGGTTTTGTTCATTGTGTCTTCTGCCGTGCAAATTGATTGTTTTTTTTTTAAAATTTGTTTGTTTAATAGCTCAGATTGCTATTGAAAATTGTTGAAGCTAGGTTTATAGATTTAGATCTTTATGTGATTTCACTCATCAGACTTAGCCCTAGTGCAGGATTCTTAATTCTTATGATTTGGGGTTTCTCTATTCTGCTTCGAGATTTAATTTTGCTGTGGATTGACTTTGGTTAATTGCATATTCCCAAAAATAAACAGGAGAAAGTTGTGTCCTTGTAAGCATTTTAGCAATTAAGTTGAGGAAGGAATTGTGAGTAGGTCACGTTTCTTCAAATATGGGGAAACCATTATTTTATGAGACATTGGAAAAGCCAGCAACGAGTTGTGTTACTGTACACTGAGAGAGTGCTTTAGGCACGTTAATATACAATTGTGATTGTGTACACGTTCGCGTGACATAATTACGATTCTAAAAATCAATTCGGAGTATGCGTTTGCGCAACTTCGATCAAATCTTCTTAATAATAAAATGGGTTTTCATAGGCTACTAATTAATTTTAGTTCATATAGTCCGAGGTGTGCCATCCACAATTTAATCATACATGGCCCTCGTATTAATTTCATAACCTAGATAAAAAAATGACAAATGTTCGTAGTTTGCTTTAGGCACGTTTAAAATACTATCGTGGTTGTGGACACGTTCGCGTGACATAATTACGATTTCTAAAAACAAAACCGGAGTATGCGTTTGCGCAACTTCGGACGAACTTTCTTAATAATAATAAAGCGTTATTAATTGTGGACACGTTCGCGTGACATGATTTTTGATGCGCCAAACAAATGGGTACACGTGCGCGTGACTCGTTTTGGGATAATTTCTTAAATAAAAGTGATTAAAAAGGGCAAATACACATAGGTTAACAAGCCAAGTATGATCAAAGCGACCGTGCTAGTACCACAAAACTCGGGAATGCCTAACACCTTCTCCCGGGTTAACAGAATTCCTTACCCGGATTTCTGTGTTCGCAGATCGTGAATAGAGTCAATTTCCTCGATTCGGGATTTTAAATCGGTGACTTGGGACACCATAATTATCCTAAGTGGCGACTCTGATTTTAATATAAATAATCCCGTTTCGATTGTCACTTAAATTGGAAAAACTCCCTTATACCCTTCCCGAGGGTAGTAAAAAGGACGTGTGACAGCTCTAGCGACTCTATTGGGGACAAGAACCCAGAATCGCTGGTTCAGGGTTCAAGAATTCGAGCTTGTTAAAATGATTTTTACTTGGCTTCATTTATTGTTAATATTACTGAATTCTGTGAACCTTTTGAGCTAAATGCTATTTGTTTACTGCTTTAATATTACTTTAATTGTATATAACTGTCTTCTTACGCCACCCCTCTGAGTCTTCTGAAAATGGTGCACATGTTCGCGTGGCCCGCTTTTTCTGTAGAAATTATACCAAATAGAATGAGGCTGGGCCAGCAACAAGGCCGAGTAGACTTTAGTGCTCCCGGTACGTTGCCCCCCTCTTCGGCCCCAATTGTCCGCTCGGGTAACCCAAGTCTAGAACACAACCCCAGGATTTAAACCTAGAAAAACACAGCCTCATGCCGGATCCCTAGTATGAACGTTTGTTTGCATCACGTGCATTTGACTTAGGGGACTCAACACAGGGGTTGGGTCCATCTAGGACAGGTGTATCCAAAAAATAAAAGACCATCCTGATGCATCCTATGTGCTACATGTTGCATTTCTCCAAGGGTAAAATGGTCATTTGGCGGACCAATGTTGGCTGAGGGTAAATGAGAAAGAAAAGAGGGTGAAGTGTGAAAATAAAGCAAGTAGGTCCCAGTTATGTTTTCTTTCACATTTTTGAAAAAAGAAAAATAAAACATGAAAAACTCAGAAAAAGGGAGATTTTGCACTTTTTCATCATTTTCCGAAAATCAAAAAAAGGAAAAAAAAATCCAAAAAGAGTTTACATGTTTCATCGTTTGTCAAAAAAAAAGGCAAACAAAAAATATTTTCTCTAAATTAGTTATTTTTTTTTTAATTCTCGCCCATATCCAATCTGCCCGAACTACGCATACCTGATTCTCGTCTTTCGGGGCGTGATACATAGGCAACCCACATAGGGTCCAGTCTTCCTAGTGAATCTTAGGTTCTTGGCTTCGCGGGGTCTTAGCCAAATCTTGCATTTTTGGCCACTTTTAGCCACATAGGTTAATTTTAGAAAAATAGTCACAATCATGTCTTGAATGTGTCCAACAGGAAGGGTTATTGTCTCATATAGCATTTTAGATTTTTAACTTTATTTGGTCTTAATTTTCTCATACTGGTGTGGATTTACTTACCGGAGTTTAAGCATGACAGAGCCTCAGGACCATCTAGTCAGGATCGCTCATTCAGGAGTGGATTAAAAGCAGATTTTCTCTTCTTTTTTATGTTTTGAGTCTGTTTCTTCTTTTCATGTCGTCTTTTACCTTCTAGTTTTGTATAGTAATGTCGAGTTTTTTTTATTATTATTGTATTTTCTATTTTGCATTTCAAAAAGTGTGTTATAAATCAAAAAATCCAAAAAAAAAAGAGATGTTGCATTTTATATTTCCGTTAGAAGTTTTCTCTAGAATAATAAATCTAGGAATAAAAAAGAAAAAATCATTTGAGGTGGTTTTCCTTTATTGAATTAATATCTAGAAATAAAAAAATTTCTCTATATTTCCTTTAGTATATTAAGACTAAAAATTCAAAAAAAAAAAATTCTTTTAATACCTCTTTAAAAGGTTTTTTTAAGATATTAATTCAAAAAATCCAAAAAAACAAAAAAGATTTTCTTTTGAGGTTCTTCTTTGCGAAATTAATGAAAAATGAATAGAAAAGAAAAAAATCTTCTTATTTTTTTTATAACTTCAGGACATTGTATATAAAAAAAAAACATATTTTATCTTTGGTTTATCTTCAGAGTTTCTTCCTTAGGTAATCAAAACTGAAATCCAAAATATTTTTTATCTTTTTCATTTCTTAGTTCGAAATCTTTCTTTCAGGATATCGCACGAAAATTCAAATAATTTTTCTTTGGTTCATTCTTTAGATTTCCTTCCTAAAAAAAAAGAATCAAAAATATTTTTCTCTTCTAGGGTCTTTTCCTTAATAATTTCCCATAGAGTATTTGCTTCAAAAAGAAAAAAAAAAGGAGAAATAATATTTGCTCATTAAGCTTGAGTTTAGAATAGGTTATAGAACATTAAGTCTAGAAAATTCAAAAGAAGGATTTCTCTTTTCTCATCAGAGTAGTCATTATGGTAAAAAAAAAAAGAAAGAAAAGGAAAAAGAAAAAGAAAATGAGAACGTTAGTTTGTTTACTTTATTCCCGTTCTTCCAGAACTATGCAAAGATCTGATTCATGCGGCGTCATGATACGTAGGCAACCTACATAGGGTTCGATCGAATATTTTTTTTATTTTTTAAAAGAAAAAGAAAAAAAAAGAGATGAAATTATGGGATGTGAGAAATGAGAGGAAATAAAAGAGCGATAATCAAAAAAAAAAAAAATGAGCAAGCCAAGAAGTGCTAGAAAAACAAAGAAAAGAGAGGATTGAAATGAACAAATTGGGATGATGCCAACTGACCTTCGTACCCTCGAAGTCATCTTAGAACCGATAACTGTGGCTAGGTGCATTGCACATAATGTGAGATTATCTTATGTTAAATGCCCTAACGCTAACGTGATCACTTTATTTTGTTCACCTTCATAGCAGAAGGGTGGTTGGTTTGTTGTTCTTAAAGCGGTCACTCCTCTCTACAACATAAAGTCGAAAGGCAATGGCAGACAACAACAGAATTGAGTTGGTTGATACCGGTGCCCGAAAGAAATTGGTTGAACAGGACACTGGGTTGGCTGATGAGCCGAGAATGTTAAGACAACATATGACGGACATGTACCAGGCTTGGATGACTGGGAAGGCACCACCCCCGCCATCATCTAACTTCCTAGATGCTACCGTCACCCAAACTCCGGTCATAGTGCCAGATGATCCACCATACTCTTCAGATTCTCTCGCGTATCACAGCTTTCCCAACTACCCTAGCAGCTCTACCACTCGTCCTCCAACTACCTTTCCCAAAAATTGCCCACCTGTCATATCCACTATCTCCACGATCACAACTTCTCAACAATCTTCCCTTCTTAGATCCAACAATGAACACCCACTCAAAACTCATGATGCCCAATATTACCCCTCAGAGGTTACCCAAAAGGCCCCTGATTCATACCATCATAGCCCTCGGAATGAGCCTCATGTTGAAAATGAAAGGTTCACAGAAAAGGAAGGGCGAGAGGAGATATCCAGGAAGCTGAAAGGGTTTAAAGTGCCGAAGTTTAACTTGTATGATGGACGTGGAGATCTGGTAGCCCATCTGAGGGGTTATTGCAGTGAAATGAGAAGTGTTGGCGGGAAAGATAATTTTCTGATGGCGTATTTCAGTGAGAGCCTGACTGGGGTAGCTTTGGAATGGCATACTCGTCAAGATGTCGGTAAGTGGCATACATGGGATGATATGGCTCAAGATTTTGTGTGACACTTTCAGTACAATATAGACATTGTCCCAGACCGCTCCTCCCTATCTCAGATGGAAAAGAACCCCAAGGAAAGTTTTAGGGAGTTTGGTTCAGACGAAACGAACAAGTTGCTCGAGACAATCCTCCCATTGATAGAAAAGATGTTGCTGAACCCCGCCAACGACAGGATCCATGGGCATTCCTGCTAAATGCTTTCAGCCTCAATACCAACCCCATGAATATCCCCAAGCTCCACATAATCCACCCCAGTATTATCCGCTGAACAAAGTCCGACCATCTTCCCAACCACTGGGTCATTCCTCATGGTGAGCGCCAGCACCGCATAATGCACTTTTGCCTCTGTAGCATTTTCGAGCATCCAACGACCCTAGAAAAATGGGGCATAGAGGGAAACAAAGGCAAAAAGATAATTTCACGCTCGTTGGAGAATCCTACACAAACTTGCGTGAAAAGTAAAACATTTTGGCCTGATTGAGCCGCTCCTCGGCTATGTGCCAGACCCATATGCAAAAGGATTTGATCCAACTGTACAGTGCATGTACCACTCTAATGTCCAAGGGCATAAGATTGTCGTGCTTTGAAAAGGAAAATAGAAAGAATGATTCAAGAAGGAATAATTGTGGTCCAAGGCAGTAATACCCCAAGTGTCACACATAATCCTCTACAGGTTCATGACAATGCACAGATTGTTGGGATGGTTTGAAATGACGAAGGGTTGGTCAAAGGAGTCAATAAGCCACTTGGTGAAGTTAATGATATTGAAATTGGTAATGGTCTTGGTAATATTGATGTGGAACTCAGTGGCTAAGATGCCGAGCTTGGTAATTGGAAAGACGCTCCTTTCTTGGCTAGCTGGGGAGGAGTCTTAGCGGTTCATTTTGTTGTCATTTCTGTTGTCCGGGTTATTTCAGGGTTGTAATCTGGATATTGTCTTGTAACTCAAACCCTTCTATCCTTTTATTTTGCCTAGTTCCTTTAGTCGTAGTAACTAATTTGGTGTTATCTAGGATTGTTCCAGGGTTGTACCCCAGTTTATTTTGCTTGTTTTGTTGTTCAAACCCTTTCACCGTCTGTCTAATGCAATTTTATGTTTTTTGTTATTTCTAGTCATTTTGTTTAGTTCTCTTCTCCTTTTATAGTTCTTTTCATGTTGGTTCTAGTGACATGACATGCACGCATAATTCTAAGCCTGGTCTTAAAAGTTAGTCTAATCATGAAGCAATGAAATAATTTTGAAGATGATAGAGACATTTGAGGGAAGTCAGTAAAGGGATTTTGAGACCACTTAAAGCCCGAATTGTGTGAAACCGGGGCAGATAATTTGGAAAGTTAATAGGGTGACGAGAATTCGTTAAGGGAGATTGCATCCCGGACGATTTGAAGCAAGCAACTTTGAGTTCAAGTGCATCTCAAGTTACAAGATAAAGTCAAGGAAGTTTTTTCCGAATCGACGGAGGATATCCATTGTGAAGAGGGAATCATCCAACGAGGCAACTGTACTTGACAAGGCGCTAAAGAAAAGTGGAAGGCAAACCAGTGATACCAATGCCAAAGCCGCAAAAGAAATATTGTGCATGATCTTCAATTTTCATTTCAAGTTGCATGTGTTGTGCTTGGCATTTTCAGGGATTGGGAGGCCCTCTTTCAGCTACCCAAACACTTATACCATTTGATACCCTTTTGAGCCTGTACTAATTTCTTTGACCTCCCCTCTTTTGGAATCAAGTTAGAGTCACACGAAAAAAAAAGTTTATGTCCCCATAGGTTTATTTGAAAAGGTTCATTCCAAGAGGAAAATTCAAAAAAAAAAAAAAAAGAAAAAAGAAAAATAAAGATAAAAAAAAGGAAAAGAAAAAAAAGAGAGAAGAAAAAAGAAAAATAAAAGAAAAGAAAAAGAAAATAAAAGAAAAAGAAAAATAGCAACAACAAAACGTATCTTTGTGAACTACGTTTGACCTGATTCTTGTCACCACAAGATACGTAGGCAGCCTTACGGTTCGGTCATACCAAATAAAATATTTTATAATCCCACGAAGTCGAGAGTGGGAAATTCCAAAAAAAGGGAAAAATAGATTCAAATTCCCCTGTTTTAGAAATTGGGGCAAAGTTTTTAGAATGGATTCCAAAAGTTGTAAATATAAGTAACCTCGTTGTCATAGTTACTTTGAGCCTTTATGATATCCTTTCTTTCAAATCCTGTCCAAAAGCCACATTACAGTCCAAAAAAGACCTCCCGGATAATCTTTGAGAGTGCTGAGTTTAGACATGACAAGGGTATATGATGTTTTCACCATGGTTAATGCCTTGTCAATTGCAGAATAAGAGGAAATAAGAAGAAAAGAACAAAATGAGAGAGTCTTATTGGTGAAAACCTTCACAAGCACCATAAGGCGACGGTGAGTTGAGAAAAAGAACAAAATGAGAGAGACTTGATGGTGAAAACCCTTCGGGCAGTACAAGTCGAATAAGGATTGTGAATCAGATTGGATAATCGGAGCATTGAAGCTCGGTTTCACGGTTTAGGGGTATAGCAAGAGTTGAACATCAGACTTGCTTGACAGATTAGGCCACTTAATCCAAATGTGCATGTCAGGGTCATTAGAGTTGGTATCCACATCTGATAAGTTTCTACTTTGTAGTTTTCTTGGTAGGAATCATCTTTTTCCATTGTCCTTTACTCTGTTCCTTTTGTCCTGTTTACTTCTTCTTCCCGAGTCTGTTTGGGCAAAACAAGTGAGAAATGACTTCAAAATTTGCCACCAACTTTCCAATTTCACAAAACGGGATCTGGCTAGCACATCAAAGTGGCATAAGTCAGGAAAGAACAGCGTGCGCACTGAGTTGGTAACAATTAACGTGCTTTGGGATTCATGTGAAATACAAAGGTTTGGTATATGTCAATTCATGAACAGTGCAACAGATGGAGGGTGTTGGGTGAACGGATCAAAGGTATTTTCTGTGATAAGATTGACAAAGAAAGTGGTTAACCAGTTACAAGCAAGGTCTTCCAAGCGAAAATCAAAGTCATCATGGCAAGTGAAGGAGCAATAGACCTCAAGGCCAAGGCCAGTGGTTTAAGTCAGGAAAGAACAACATGTGCACTGAGTGGGTGGCAATTGACGTGCTTTGGGATTCATGTGAAACACAAAGGTTCAGTATATGTCAATGCATGAGCACAATACAACAGATGAAGGTATTGGGTTTGAACAGATCAGAGGTATTCTCCGCGATAAGGGTGATAGAGAAAGTGGTCGGTCAATAAATGGGCAAGGTATTTCGGGTTGAAATCAATGTTATCATGGGAAGTGAAGGATTAATCGCCCTCAAAGTCAAGACCGCAAACCAACCACCATGTCTAAACTCACAAGTTTTCTTTGATTGAAACAGAGGCAGGAAATTTTGTTTGTTTTGGAGAAACCCTCCATGAGGAAAGCAGGTGCCAGACAGGCTCGGCAGTAAGTTTCTAGTACCCTCCTGAATAACGGGATTCAATAAGTTGTGACACCCTCGCAAGTGACAAGATCTGACGAGAGTTTTACTTTTGGGAAGTATAATTTAGCATTTAAGTTTTTCACTTTTGAGGTGAGAATTGGTTTGAAATTTTTCTGGATAAGGGAATTTAGCTTAGAACTTATTTTGATAACAAGAATTGGTTAACACTCACAGATGTTTCCAATATCAAACTGGGGCAGAAAAATTTCTTTTGTTTTGTCTGTGTTTGTTGAAATCAGGCACTCACCTGGAGAACAAGGGAAGACAACACAAGTTTCAAGAATGGAAAGCAGTTCAGACCCAAGCAATAACGCACCCACCTGGAAAAACAAGGGAAGACAATTCCAAGGAAAAGCAGTCTCGGGAGAAAGCAGTTCAGGTTCAGCAATCAGGCGCCCACCTGGAGAACAAAGGAGAACAACTCAAATTTCAAAGGAGAATTGTGCAAGTTCAGCAATCAGACGCCCACCTGGAGAGCAAGGGAAAATGGTGCAAGCTTCTAAGGAAAATAGTTCCAAGCAACAAGAGAAGATGGTTTCGAGTGTCTGTAATCAGGCACCCACCTGGAAAACAAAGGGAAAACAATTCAAGTTTTAGAGGGAAGGAATACAATTCAAATGTTGGTAATCAGGCGCCCACCTGGAGAACAAAGAGAAAGCAGCAAAGTTCAAAGGAAGATGGTTCAAGTTCAGCAATCAGGCACCCCCTAGAAAACAAAGGGAAAACAATTCAAGTTTCAGAGGGAAGGAATACAATTCAAATGTTGGTAATCAGGCGCCTACCTGGAGAACAAAGGGAAAGCAGCAATGTTCAAAGGAAGACGGTTTAAGTTCAGCAATCTGGCACCCACCTGGAAAACAAAAGGAAAACAATTCAAGTTTCAGAGGGAAGGAATACAATTCAAATGTTGGTAATCAGGCGCCCACCTGGAGAACAAAGGGAAAGCAGCAATGTTCAA
>NC_031989.1:8506870-8544742 GCF_001879085.1 Nicotiana attenuata
AGGAAGCGGTTCAAGTTCAGCCATCAGGCACCCACCTGGAAAACAAAAAGAAACCAATTCAAGTTTCAGAGGGAAGGAATACAATTCAAATGTTGGTAATTAGGCACCCACCTGGAGAACAAAGGGAAAGCAGCAATGTTCAATGGAAGACGGTTCAAGTTCAGCAATCAGCCACCCACCTGAAAAACAAAGGGAAAACAATTCAAGTTTCAGAAGGAAGGAATATTATTCAAATGTTGGAAATCAGGCGCCCACCTGGAGAACAAAGGGAAAGCAGCAATGTTCAAAGGAAGACGGTTCAAGTTCAGCAATCAGGCACCCACCTGGAAAACAAAGGGAAAGCAATTCAAGTTTCATAAGGAAGGAATACCATTCAAATGTTGGCAATCAGGCGCCTACCTGGAGAACAAAGGGAAAGCAGCAATGTTCAAAGGAAGATGGTTCAAGTTCAGTAATCATGCACCCACCTGGAAAACAAAGGGAAAATAATTCAAGTTTCATAGGGAAGGAATACAATTCAAATGTTGGTAATCAGGCGTCCACCTGGAGAACAAAAGGAAAGCAACAATGTTCAAAGGAAGATGGTTCAAGTTCCTCAATATGGCGCCCACCTGGAGAACAAGGGAAAACAGTTCAAGTTTTAAGGAAAAACAATGCAAGTTTTGGCAATCAGGCGCCTACCTGGAGAGCAAGGGAATACAATTAAAGTCTTGGCAATCAGGCGCCCACCTGGAGAGCAAGGGAATATAGTTCAAGTTTCGGCAATCAGGCGCCCACCTGGAGAACAAGGGAATACAGTTCGAGTTTCAGCAATCAGGCGCCCACCTAGAGAACAAGAGAAGACAACACAAGTTTCAAGGGAGAATCAGTTTCAAAGGAAAGTAGTTCGAGTATCGGCAATCAGGCGCCCACCTGGAGAACAAGGGAAAAAAGCTCAAGTTTCAAGAGGAAGACAGTTCGAGGTTCAGCAATCAGGCACCCACCTGGAGAACAAGGGAATTCAGCTCAAGTTTCAAGAGGAAGACAGTTTGAGGTTCAGCAATCAGGCGGCCCACCTGGAGAAGAAGGGAAAATCAGCTCAAGTTCAAGAGGAAGACAGTTCGAGGTTCAGCATCATGCGCCCACTTGGGAACAAGGAAAGCAACTCAGAGGTTTCAAGGGGAACAGCATCAGCATATTCAGCAATCAGGCGCCCACTTGGAGAACAAGGGAAAGCAGCTCAAGTTTCAAGGAAAGCAGTTCAAGTTCAGCAAGTCAGGCGCCCACCTGGAGAACAAGGGAAAAAAACTCCAAGTTTCAGAGGAAAGCAGTTCGAGTGTCAGCAGTCAGGTGACCCACCTGGAGAACAATGAAAGACAGTTCAAGTTCAAGGGAAAGCAGTTCAAGGGAAAGTTCGTTTCAAGGAAGCAGTTTCAAGGAAGACAATTCAAGTTCAGCAATCAGGCGCCCACCTGGAGAACAAGGGAGGACAGTTCAGGTTTCAAGGGAAAGCAGTTTCGAAGGGAACGACAACTCAAGTTCAGCAATCAAGCGCCACCTAGAGAACAGGGAAAATAGTTCGAGTTCAAGGGAAAACAGTTCAAGTTTCAAAGGAAGACAGTTCAAGTTTTTGGTAATCAGGCGCGCACCTGGAAAACAAGGAATTCACTTCAGAATGCAATTCAAGTAAGCAACAAAAGAAGCTCGCGACAAAAATGCGAGTGCAACAGTCCGAGATGATCAACAGAAGTTAGTCATAATCAAAAAAAAAAAGAACGAAAAAGAAAAAAAGGGAGGTGAATCCAAATGCAAAAGCAAACCGAAAGATGTGAAATGCTCAAGACATGGCTGAGGTCACAAGCACTGCATGTCGATCTTGATCGAAGAAGCTGAAGAAGTTTGAAACTAGCACCTACAAGCTAGCAAGCGTCAAGGTTCAAATCTAAAGTCTGCATGAAAAACCATTCAAGACTCAAAGATCGAGGCTTCAGAAGACTTATAGATAGGAATCTTGTAACTCATAGTTGAACAGGCTTAGTTAGTCTTTTTCATTTTTTGATTTTGGATATAATAAACATGACCGCTGACTGGAACCTCGCGGAACGACACCTCGACCGGCTCTCCACCTCAGTATACTCCATCATTGTTTCTACTTCTGAACACTACATGTGGCCTGATTCCTTTATAGCCAGGATATGTAGGCAGCTCAGATACCAGGGCTCGTCACGTTCTCCTTTCTCTTAGTCTTGGTCTCCCTAAATAAGGTCGGGTCAAAAAACCTTCTAGTCGTTCATTGTTTGAAAAATACTACGTATTTTCAGTCAAAGAGGCAACTGTAGACATGTGATTTTTGACCCTCCCCAAGATTTTTTATGTTTTAGCATGTAAATATTTAATTTAGGCCTTGTATCGATATTTCAATTAGTTTTGACTCTTTTACTTTATTTTATCAAAATAAAAAATAAAAATTATGAAAATATTTCTTCTTTTTAGTTTGCTTTTAGTTTATATACCTTTCGTAAAACTAAAAAAAATATACAAAAATAGTACGATATTTGAAAATACCCAAAAAATAGGTTTGTTTTAAAGGTCAGTCTTATTTAATAGTTATTTTATTTAAGTAGGAGTAATTAGTAAATAAGGTAGTATTTTAGTCTGTTCACGGAGAAAGAATAAATTTGAGCTCAAACAACCAATTTTTAGGCCTAATTTTCGGATCTAGCCCATAATTCTTAGGCCCATACCCCTTAACCCTAAAACCCTAAACTTATAAAAGAAGCTACCTCTAGACCTAAAAAAAAAAAGGAGCTGAAAAGACTATCAGCAAAAAAAATAAACTCAAAAAAACATAGGAGCTAACCCAAAATAAGAAGGACAATCTGCCGTTTTCCTAAAAAAGAAGACCCCACGCCCCTCGGTCATCGTCTTCTTGAGGAAGAGAGAAACGACACGAACAAAAATCCCCTACCAAAAAGATAAAGCTTCAGCTGCAGACCAAAATGAGACCAAAAGTGAAACACTTAAGGCTAATTTCTTCAATAATAGCAGCTGAATTTAGAAAATTTTGCCGCTAAAGTGATTCTCGGCCAATTCAGTCGATTAGAATTCGTTCGAGGCGTGGCCTGTGTTTCTGAATCTGGGTTCGCGATTCCTGTTCGATTTCGTCGCTGTTTTTCTCAGTTAGATTTGAAGCCCTGTACTTTCAGATTCTCATATATTAAAGCAGTTAGTTTAATCCCGATCTCTCTCTTTTCATCTGCGGAATCAGAGGGAATAAAAAGAAAAGAACAAAATGAGAGAGTCTTATTGGTGAAAACCTTCACAGGCACCATAAGACGATGGTGAGTTGAGAGAAAGAACAAAATGAGAGAGGCTTGATGGTGAAAACCCTTCGGGCACCACAAGTCGAATAAGGATCGTGAATCATATAGGATAATCAAGAGCGTTGAAGCCCAGTTTCATGGCGAAGAGGTACAACATGAGTTGAACATTAGACTTTCTTGACAGATTAGGCCACTTAATCCAAAGGTGCATGTCATGGTCAGTAGAGTTGGTATCCACATCTGATAAGTTTCTACTTTGTAGTTTTCTTGCTAGATCTCATGTCTTTCCATTGTCCCTTACTCTGCTCCCTTTGTTGTTCAAGTCCTCTTTTGAGTCAGTTTGGCCAAAACAAGTGAGAAATGACTTCAAAATATGCTACCAACTTTCCAATTACACAAAGCAGAATCTAGCTAGTGCATCAGAGTGGTATAAGTCAAGGAAGAGCAGTATGTGCACTAAGTTGGTAACAATCAACGTGCTTTGTGATTCATGTGAAATACAAAGGTTCGGTATATGCCAATTCATGAACAATGCAACATATAGAGGGTGTTGGGTTTGAACGGATCAAAGGTATTTTCTGTGGTAAGGTTGATAGAGAAAGTGGTTAACCAATAACAAGCAAGGCTTTCCAAGTGGGAATCAAAGATATCATGGCAAGTGAAGGAGCAACAAACCTCAAGGCCGAGGCCAGTGACATACGTCAGGAAAAACAGCAAGCGCACGGAGTTGGCAACAATCAACGTGTTTGGGATTCATGTAAAATACAAAGGTTCGGTATAGGTCAATTCGTGAGCAATGCAACAGATAAAGGGTATTGGGTTTAAATGGATCAGAGGTATTTTCTGTGATAAGGGTGACAGAGAAAGTGGTTAGTCAATAAATAGGCAAGGTCTTTAATGTTGAAATCAAGGTTATCATGGCAAGTGAAGGAGCAATCGCCCGTAAAGTCAAGGCCACAAACCAACCACCATGTTTAAACTCACAAGTTTTCTTTGTTTGAAACAGGGACGGAGTCTATATCCAAATCAAGCTTGGAAGCTTGAATCTTTTGAAGTACCGTGACCAAATTTTGTCAGCACAAAGGTTATGCGAGAAGGTTTTACTTGCAGGTGCAAACTGGGGCAGCAAAATTTTGTTCATTTTGTTCGTTTTGATTGAGGGAAGACAGTTCAAGTTCATCAATCAGACGCCCACCTGGAGAACAAGGGAAGACAGTTCAAGTTTCAAGGGAAAGCAGTTCCAAAGGAAAATAGTTCGAGTTTCAGCAATCAGGCACCCACCTGAAGAACAAGGGAAGACAACTCAAGTTTCAAGAGGAAGACAGTTCGAGGTTCAGCAATCAGGCGCCCACCTGGAGAACAAGGTAAAGCAACTCAAGTTTCAAGAGGAAGACGGTTCGAGGTTCAACAATCAGGTGCCTACCTGGAGAACAACGGAAAGCAGCTCAAGTTTCAAGAGGAAGACAGTTCGAGGTTCAGCAATCAGGCGCCCACCTGGAGAACAAGGGAAAGCAGCTCAAGTTTCAAGAGAAAGACAGTTCGAGGTTCAAAAATCAGGCGCCCACTTGGAGAACAAGGGAAAGCAGCTCAAGTTTCAAGAGGAAGACAGTTCGAGGTTCAGCAATCAGGCGCCCACCTAGAGAACAAGGGAAAACAGCTCAAGCTTCAAGAGGAAGACAGTTCGAGGTTCAGCAATCAGGCACCCACCTGGAGAACAAGGGAAAGAAACTCAAGTTTCAAGAGGAAGACAATTCGAGGTTCAGCAATCAGGCGCCCACCTGGAGAACAAGGGAACGCAACTAAAGTTTCAAGAGGAAGACAATTCAATGTTCAGCAATCAGGCGCCCACCTGGAGAACAAGGGAAAATAGCTAAAGTTTCAAGAGGAAGACAGTTCAAGGTTCAGCAATCAAGCGCCCACCTGGAGAACAAGGGAAATCAGCTCAAGTTTCAAGGGAAAGCAGTTCGAGTTCCAGCAATCAGGAGCCACCTGGAGAACAAGGGAAAGCAGCTCAAGTTTCAAGGGAAAGCAGTTCAAGTTCAGCAATCAGGCGCCCACCTGGAGAACAAGGGAAAACAACTCAAGTTTCAGAGGAAAGCAGTTCGAGTGTCAGCAGTCAGGTGCCCACCTGGAGAACAATGAAAGACAGTTCAAGTTCAAGGGAAAGCAGTTTCAAGGGAAGTTCCGGTTTCAAGGGAAAGCAGTTTCAAGGGAAGACAATTCAAGTTCAGCAATCAGGCGCCCACCTGGAGAACAAGGGAGGACAGTTCAGGTTTCAAGGGAAAGCAGTTTCGAAGGAAGACAACTCAAGTTCAGCAATCAGGCGCCCACCTAGAGAACAAGGGAAAATAGTTCGAGTTTCAAGGGAAAACAGTTCAAGTTTCAAAGGAAGACAGTTCAAGTTTTGGTAATCAGGCGCGCACCTGGAAAACAAAGGAATTCACTTCAGAATGCAATTCAAGTAAGCAACAAAAGAAGCTCGCGACAAAAATGCGAGTCAACAGTCCGAGATGATCAACAGAAGTTAGTCATAATCCAAAAAAAAAAAAGAACGAAAAGAAAAAAGGGAGGTGAATCCAAATGCAAAAGCAAACGAAAGATGTGAAATGCTCAAGACATGGCTGAGGTCACAAGCACTGCATGTCCGATCTTGATCCGAAGAAGCTGAAGAAGTTTGAACTAGCACCTACAGCTAGCAAGCGTCAAGGTTCAAATCTAAAGTCTGCATGAAAAACCATTCAAGACTCAAGATCGAGCTTCAGAAGACTTATAGATAGGAATCTTGTAACTCATAGTTGACAGGCTTAGTTAGTCTTTTTCATTTTTTGATTTTGATATAATAACATGACCGCTGACTGGAACCTCGGCGGAACGACACCTCGACCGGCTCTCCACCTCAGTATACTCCATCATTGTTTCTACTTCTGAACTACATGTGGCCTGATTCCTTTATAGCCAGGATATGTAGGCAGCTCAGATACCAGGGCTCGGTCACGTTCTCCTTTCTCTTAGTCTTGGTCTCCCTAAATAAGGGTCGGGTCAAAAAACCTGTCTAGTCGTTCATTGTTTGAAAATACTACGTATTTTCAGTCAAAGAGGGGCAACTGTAGACATGTGATTTTTGACCCTCCCCAAGATTTTATATATTTTAGTATGTAAATATTTAGTTTAGGCCTAATATCGATATTTCAATTAGTTTTGACTCTTTTACTTTATTTTATCAAAATAAAAAATAAAAATTATGAAAATATTTCTTCTTTTTAGTTGCTTTTAGTTTATATACCTTTCGTAAAACTAAAAAAATATACAAAAATAGTACGATATTTGAAAATACCAAAAAAATAGGTTTGTTTTAAAGGTCAGTCTTATTTTAATAGTTATTTTATTTAAGTAGGAGTAATTAGTAAATAAGGTAGTATTTTAGTCTTGTTCACGGAGAAAGAATAAAATTTGAGCTCAAACAACCAATTTTTAGGCCTAATTTTCGGATCTAGCCCATAATTCTTAGGCCCATACCCCTTAACCCTAAAACCCTAAACTTATAAAAGGAAGCTACCTCTAGACCTAAAAAAAAAAGAGGAGCTGAAAAGACTATCAGCAAAAAAATAAACTCAAAAAACATAGGAGCTAACCCAAAATAAGAAGGACAATCTGCCGTTTTCCTAAAAAAGAAGACCCCACGCCCTCGGTCATCGTCTTCTTGAGAAGAGAGAAACGAACGAACAAAAAATCCCTACCAAAAAGATAAAGCTTCAGCTGCAGACCAAAATGAGACAAAAGTGAAACACTTAAGGCTAATTTCTTCAATAATAGCAGCTGAATTAGAAAATTTTGCCGCTAAAGTGATTCTCCGGCCAATTCAGTCGATTAGAATTCGTTCGAGGCGTGGCCTGTGTTTCTGAATCTGGTTCGCGATTCCTGTTCGATTTCGTCGCTGTTTTTCTCAGTTAGATTTGAAGCCCTGTACTTTCAGATTTCTCATATATTAAAGCAGGTTAGTTTAATCCCCGGTTCTTAATCCTCGGTTTTGAATCACGAATGAACTTCACCTTGAACACAATACTTTTTAAGGTGTTAGTAATCCTCAAATATGTTTCTTTGCAAATTCGTTCGTTTCGTTGGTGAGTGAAATCACATTTCGTTCAATGTGTCTTCTGCCGTGCAAATTGATTGTTTTTTTTAAATTCATTTATTTAATAGCTCAGATTGCTATTAAGTAATGTTGAAGTTAGGTTTGTAGATTGAGATCTTTATGTGATTTCACTCATCAGACTTAGCCCTAGTGTAGGATTCTTGATTCTTATGATTTGGGGTTTCTCTATTCTGCTTCGAGATTTAATTTTGCTATGGATTGAATTTGGTTAATTGCATATTCCCAAAAATATACAGGATAAAGTTGTGTCCTTGTAAGCATTTTAGCAATTAAGTTGAGGAAGGAATTGTGAGTAGGTCATGTTTCTTCAAAAATGGGGAAACCATTATTTTATGAGACACTGGAAAAGCCAGCAACGAGTTGTGTTACTGTACACCGAGAGAGTGCTTTAGGAACGTTAATATACAATTGTGATTGTGTATACGTTCGCGTGACATAATTACGATTCGAAAAACCAATTCGAAGTATGCGTTCGCGCAACTTCGATCAAATCTTCTTAATAATAAAATGGGTTTTCATAGGCTACTAATTAATTTTAGTTCATATAGTCCGAGGTGTGCCATCCACAATTTAATCATACATGACCCTCGTATTAATTTCATAACCTAGATATAAAAATGACAAATGTTCATAGTTTGCTTTAGACACATTTAATATACTATCGTGGTTGTGGACACGTTCGCGTGACATGATTACGATTTCTAAAAACAAAATCGGAGTATGCGTTCGTGCAACTTCGGCCGAACATTCTTAATAATAATAAAGCATTATTAATTGTGGACACATTTGCGTGACATTATTTTTGACGCGCCAAATAAATGGGTACACGTGCGCGTGACTCGTTTCAGCATAATTTCTTAAATAAAAGCGATTAAAAAGGGCAAATGCACATAGGTTCTAAAATGAGTAATTAGACAATTTTAACAAGCCAAGTATGATCAAAGCGACCGTGCTAGAACCACCGAACTCGGGAATGCCTAACACCTTCTCCCGGGTTAACAGAATTCCTTACCCGAATTTCTGTGTTCGCAGACCGTGAATAGAGTCAATTTCCTCGATTCGGGATTTTAAACCGGTGACTTGGGATACTGTAATTATCCCAAGTGGCGACTCTGATTTTACTATACATAATCCCATTTCGATTGTCACTTACATTGGAAAAACTCCCTTATACCCTTCCGGGGGTAGGAAAAAAGAGGTGTGACATACGGTAATTTCAAAAAAATAATAATAATTACAATAATGATAAATAGATCGAGTCGTAAATTGGCAAAAAAAAGAAGTAGAAAAATAGAATTTGCATATAGTTTAGGTAAGTCCTGGCCCTTTTTTATCTTATTCTTAGGTTCACCATGAATCCTCCACAAAGAAACAGTCAGCAAAGGGTAAGGGAGGAGACACCTCCTATGTTCTTGATTAGAGATAAGAGCCCGAGTAATCTCTGTTATTGGTGGGCTAGTTTTGCTACATGGAACAAAATCAAGTATTTAGGCACCTCAAGTTCCTCACAAACATCATGGGAATTAAGCCTAACAGAGATTTAATCGAGGCCAAGTGGGTTTTTGGGACCCCATGAACAATGTCTTCAGGTTCAAAGATTGTGAAATGATGCCTACAATGGACGAATTAGATGGGTTTACCCGATTAGGGAGAGACCTTTGTGGGAAAAAGCCTGCTGCTCCAAGAAAATGTGGTGTGAACAACTTTTTAAAGAGTTATGCCTTCGTCGAATTCCAATGGTTTGCTTTAACGAAGGTTGGGTTCCGTAAGAATATCTTTATGACATATTTGGGGATGAAAAAAGGGTTTAACAACTTCTCGAGCACATAATTCAACAACCAACTGAGTTACGACGCTTGGAGGGAGTTGAGAATCTTTGCGTTCATGATATAATTCATGGTCTTTCCAGATCGTGGTGGGTGCATCAGAATTCGATTGGCTGCAGTAGTCTCGTAGTTACAAAGTAGCGAGGACCATACCATTCTTCCCATGATTCTGGGAGATAGTTTTTGAGCTTTGACCCGTTGCCAAGAGGGTGAAGATTACTTCGAGGGATGCAACATTTTGCTGCAGATGTGGTTCATAGAGAACCGTTATCATCATCCAATAGTACTAAACTTCAATGATAATTGGCTAAATTACATTGGATGTCACAAGATAGGGCCACGACTTGTAATCTTCCAGAGGGGGTGAGGGCCTGGCGGACATTACTTGGTTCATTGAGTTCTGATAGAATTACTTGGAACTATTATTGGTTTCTTCTGCTAGGGTCATGTATATGTTGACGTCGCCAGTTTATCATACTCATGCGTTTAAGAGCTTTCCAACCCTACACACCCCTTCGCGTCATGGGGCAGCTAGGGAGAGAGAAAAAGAGGCCCTTGATTGAGGACATGTGTTAGTTTGTGTGGGAATTCAACGGAGAGGGAACCTCCAAGGGAGTCGGTAACGACCCTACAGGTCGTTTTGAGTCCTAGCGCTCCATTCAGCAGTCGGAGGCCATGAACAGCTTCATTTCAGGCATTATGACTGGTACGCGTGGTCAGAATTAAGTTCCGGGAAGTTCAGAGTTGATTTAGGAAGAGAATTCTCATTTCAGAAGCTTAAAGTTGAAAGAATGAACTAGGATTGAATCTTTGAGTAAACGACCTCAGAATCAGGATCTGAAGGTTCCAGCAGATTCGTATGATGATTTTGGACTTGGGCGTATGCCCGGTTCGGTTTTTGGATAACCCGGGAGTGTTTTGGCGCCTATTGTGGAAGTTAGCATTTTAGAAGAAATTTCACAAGTTTGACTTGAAGTGCATTTCAGTGTTATCGTTATCCGTTTGGGATTCCGAGACTGTGAATAGCTCCGTATGGTGAACCTGGAGTTGGGAGCGCGATCGGAAGTGAATTCGGAAGTCCGTAGGTCATTTTGGAGTCATTTGGCTAAAGATAGGAATTTGAAGGTTTTTGAGAACTTTGACCGGGAGTGGACTTTTTGATATCGGGGTCGGAATCCGATTCCGGAAGTTGCAGTAGGTCCGTAATGTCAAATATGACTTGTGTGCAAAATTTGAGGTCAATCGGACGTGATTTGATAGGTTTAAGCATCGAAAGTAAAAGTTGGAAGTTCTAAAGTTAATAAAGCTTGGATTGGGGGTAGATTCATGATTTTAGCGTTGTTTGATGTGATTCGAGGCCTCGAACAAGTCCGTAATGTGTTTTATTAGTTGGGGTCTCGGGGGCCTCGGGTGGATTCCGGGTGGTTAACGGATTGAAAAAGGATTTTTGGGAAGGCTGAGGTTTGCTGGTTGCTGGTATTTCCGCTTCTGCGAAAATGGGACCACAGAAGCAGCCCCGCAGAAGCGAAGAAGAAGCCGCAGAAGCGGCTGAAGGTGAAGCAGCCTAGGACCGCAGAAGCGACCCAAAATTCGCAAAAGCGGAACCGCATATGCGGTGGGCCGTCCGCAGAAGCGAAAATTGGGCTGGAGCCTAGGAACCGCAGAAGCGGTATTTGGACCGCACCTGCGGAACCGCAGAAGCGGTCAAAGGACCGCAGGTGCGAAAATTGCTGGAGGCAGAGGGGTTGTTTTAAAGTCGGATTTTGGTCATTTCTCCTTCATTTTCATGGCTTGGGCGATTTTGGGGAGCTTCAAGAGAGGGATTTTCGTCTGCTATGTTAAGGTAAGTTATCCCCATCTACTTTTGAGTTGAATATATCAATTATGTATGGATTTAGGCTTGGGAAATTGTAGGAAATGGAGGTTTTTGGTGGAAACGTAGAAAATTATATTCTTGGAATTTAGCAACGAATTTGAGCCTGGAATTAGGAGTAAATTATATAATTGAGCTAGTGAAGCCTTGGGTAAGCTTTATCTTCGAAAATTTTTGGATTTCGGGCACGTGGGCCCGAGGGCGTTTTGGTCAACTTTTTAATCGGAGTTAGGAATTGCTATAAATTAGTTTGTTATGAATATTTGAGCATATATTAATGGATTTGCGTAACCGTTGGCTAGTTTTGGAGCATGGTGCATCAATTAGAGTCTCCGGAAGGGCGTGGAATGCCGGTTATGAGTCTTCAGAGTGAGGTGAGTCTCCTTTCTAACCTTGTGAGGGGAAAATGTCCCCATAGGTGAATTATTTGGCTATGTGCTCCTATTTGTGGGGGCTACGTACGCACGAGGTGACGAGAGTCCGTGCGTAGCTACTATTATGCTATTGTCCGAGTAGTCTAGGACCCAAAAGCATGTTATACTTGAAATATTTGAAATCTTGTGGATAGTTGAATTGTCCAAGCTATATTAAATTAGTAAATGAATTTCTAACAAGATCTAAGCCTCATTTTCTTAAATTGTTGAAAGAGGATTGTCTTCCTTGAATAATAGCCCCATGTTGGCTTCTTGACTGAGTGTCTCTATGTGTTTATTTTATGTTGACCGCGTCGCATGTAATAGATGCATCTATAGGCGCGCCGTCGACCCTCGGCAAGTGCACATTTATTTTCAGTTGGATCGGGCCGTCGCCTCGGTATGATTTGTGCATGATATTTTTCTTAAATATATATTGATGCATGAGAAATTTTAAATGAAGATATTACCTTTCATGGCTTGATGTAAATTGATAAAATAAAGAAGAGTAAGACTTGAAAGTCCTTTAATACTTGTTGAAGGTGTATTTCCTATTTTACAGCTTCGTGAGTTAAAACTGTATATATAATCCATGATTTCCTCACATATTTAGTATATTATTGTTGGGCCGCTAGTGAGTGTCCAGGTTGACCATCTCGTCTCTACCCTTTTGAGGTTAGGCGGGATACTCACTGAGTACACGTTGATTACGTACTCATACTACACTTCTGTGCATTTTTGTTGCACAGGTATATGTTACTTTAGCGGCCTACTGGGCTTGGCAGCACGGATGATTCGGGGACTAGGTGAGTTGCAGTATGCAAGGCGGCCCACAACTTATAAAGTCCCTTCTAATAAGTTGTATTTTTCTTTCTGTCCATTGTATTCCGGACGGATGTTGTATTGTATTTTATATCCTTATTAGTAGATGCTCATGCATTTGTGACACCAGGTTCTGGGATGGTTTTCGAAAGATGTGTACTAATAGTTATTATTTTTATTGAACTGAAGCAGAGATTTGTTTTATTTATGAAAAATGTGTGGAAAAATCCTAGATTTTCAAAGGTATTCAAAGAGAATTTAATTGATAATTTAGTTGGCTTGCTTGACAACGGTGTTCGGCGCCATCACGATCCGTAGTGGATTTGGGTCGTGACAACATGGTATCAGAGGACTAGGTTCCTAGGGTCTCACGAGTCATGAGCAAGTCTAGTAGAGTCTCGCGGATCGGTACGGAGACGTCTGTACTTATCCTCGGGAGGCTGCAGGACTATTAGGAGTACTTCCCTTCTTGATTCCTTGTCGTGCGATTCGATTTCATGTGAGGCTTATGCTTTTGTTTCTTTCCTCTCAATCCTATGCGACGCGAACCGCTTGTCACATATTGAATTGAGGAACCGTAATGGTGCTACAAACGTGATACAGGATGTTTCTTCAGGTATAGCTGATCAGATTATTGTCGTCGCCTTATGGAAGAATATTTTATTGTTTTAGCCTAGTAGCGGTATTTTCGAGGGCTTTGGGGCTAGGCACAATTTGCCGCGATGCTTATGAATGACTATTCTACAGTAGTAATACGATGGAAGGGTGTTACCCACGTGTCAGGGCAGTGAATGATTTCAAGGGAGGTTTACTCAGTGCATAATCAA
The DNA here is from genome assembly GCF_001879085.1 of Nicotiana attenuata. Classification (NCBI taxonomy): domain Eukaryota; kingdom Viridiplantae; phylum Streptophyta; class Magnoliopsida; order Solanales; family Solanaceae; genus Nicotiana; species Nicotiana attenuata. Next base: position 8,520,087 of record NC_031989.1, read on the forward strand.
GAGATTCGGTATGTTATTCCCGGCAGGGGGAAAGGTAATCGAATTAAGGAGGGTCAGATGTGGACTGGTGGAAGTAATGAGACTTGGTAATTGCAAACGTGGTGGATTTTTTTTCTTCTATATTGGGGTGCTGTTGTCCTAATTGGGCGTATTAAGTTCGTCGGCGTTATGATTTTCTACAATTCGCCTTTGAGGCAAGGTATTGTGAAATAGTATCGGAAATACAACTATCAGATATCACAGGAGGAGGTGGTTCAGGACTGAATAAGTATCTCTATTGTTAACGGTTCGAGAAAGATGACCTTCGGAAAGGTTTGGAGTTCGTAACAATTTGAGGATTCAAATTCCATGAAGATAAATTTTATTAAGGCAACAACTGAGCAGCAAAAGATGAGAAAGGCATGCGGGAAGTGTCAGGCGGAGTTTAAATTGCTAAGAGGCCAGGTATATGAAGCAAGGGTTGAGTAGTCGATTAAGGGGATGAGTTCCGCCAAAGTGGGAGAGTGGCGGACATGCATATGGGCTTGCAGTGGAAGGACCACGTACCTTAAGGAGAGTTTGGAGTGATTTGATAATATTAGTGACTGGTGATTGGGGTCTACGGATTCAATTTGAAGTAGAGGTTCTTGTGCGGCCAGAGGTTTAATATAACGGAAAGGAGCCGCTTAAATGAAGAAGGATGCAGCATGGCTTTGAATTGGAAGGATGTTGTCGCACATTTCAATGATGTCCACAAGGGGTAAATGGGCCTGTGCAACTGGAGTGTGAGCTCAGACTCAAGAAGGGTCATTGATGTCGTAGTAATTGAACCCTGTGCAGCAGTGTTGGAAGATGCCGGGGAGAGCCTTCTATAGGTGGGTTAGCCAAGTGGGCAGATTAGCAGTCGCGTGGTTGGCGAGGCTTCTGCGAGGAATCTTATCGGGTATGTAGCAAAAGGATCGATTGTGCGAATGTGGTGGATGATTTAGAGTATAAGAAGGGGGTTTTACAGAGAGGTCTCGGGAATTTTGGCGGTTGATTGTGCAAGGTTATGTCAATAAGAGATAAAAGGGACGAGTGAGTTCCAGATTGGTGAAATTATGGCTTCAAGCTAAGTGGGAGAGTCCCACCGCTTGTGATAGGGTTGCAGAGTTGATTACTTGCAAGGTTTCTGGTTATTAGTATGTTGATGGGTTATTCTAGCTATGGGAAAAGAACATAAGAGATGAATCTGGGCAAAGGAATTATTAAAGGTGGGCCATCGTTGGCCTTATTGGATCATGCCCAGACTTGGGAAAAGATTCAGGGTTTTGCTTTATATAAATGCGGGTTCCAAGGGAAATGATTCGGCGGGTTCTTCGCCAAAAAGGGTACTCATGTGATGGGAGGCTCATGGAGTTGACTATATTCGGGGCCAAGTCAGAGCGGGTGGCTCCCAACAATGGTCATGGTAAATTAAAAAGAGGAAGTATGACGTTTAATGATTTCGAGCCTATAGGTGCAGTTGAGAATCAAGCTTATGCAGCAGCTTACGAATGGAGACTCAGAACGTTCTATGATATTTTAACTTGAGATGTAACATTTGAGAGATATGAAATGGTTCATGGGATTTGGAACAGCATGGTCTCGTGATTCGAGGTCGCTCAGGATGAGTGCAGAGGGAGTATGTTATGAGTTGGAAGAAATCAGTAATATCTTTAAGGCAATCAAGGATAAATTGGAAGAAGGTAGTTGATTGGCCACAGTTGAATTTGGCATATTGGTGTTGGCAGTCAGTTTCTGCAGCATGATCGAGTTATGTAAGTGATTGTGATGGTACGTATCAGGCTTGTCAGCCGCCGCAATTGATGTTATTCAGAAGCCTTCTATTGTTATGGCTTGTTGTGTGGAAGCAGATTTCGGAAAGGGCTATGGTGGCTTAGACCACTACTTAGAGATTTGCATATTCTACGGTTATGAGAATTCACCTATGTGATACTATGGGTCTCTTGGAGTGAGTTAAGTGAAAAGTTTTCATGCGATGAAGTGTTAACCTGTTAGTGGTTCCGGAGTTATAATGAAAAGCATGTCCTATCGTATATTGGCACGTTGGGTGCAGTGAGTAGTATGGAATTTGAGGTGAAGACCAAAGTTGCAGTTCGGTGTTGACAAGGATGTCGCGAGCTCGGATGAGCAGGAAAGGAGTTTTTGATGATTGAAGATTTAAACTAAGTATGAGGGTTTGCGATGATGTTGTTAAGTTGAGGATATATGCCTGGAGGGCACTCAGTTATTGAGTCGTGGACTGTGGATGAGTACTCCGGTTATGATGGTTGTCCTTGTGCGTTGTGAGAAGAGGGAAATTGGTATGGACCTTGGAGAGGTTATTAGCCTAGTCAGTGTAATCAGAATCGACTTGAGGTCGGTGGATGGATTCAAATGCGAATATGGGCCCTATATCAGGCCGAACGTGTTCATTTCTGTAATGCGCACTTTATGGAAGAATAGTCGCGGTGTTATTTCGTTTTCAGCTATTTCATGTAATGATGTATTGCATCGTTCGAGTTATGAGACGGCTAGGTAAATTTCTTACATGTTGAGGTTCAGCATAGAGATGAGGTTATATGGGCAGGATGGCTCTTGAGATTCAGATCGTGTATTGCACCTCAGTTGTGCTAGAGTTGTGGATTATAGCGTTATATGTCTCCCCAGGTAATGGTACTATCCACTTAGAGTGCTTGTGACCGAGATTCGGTATTTTATTGTAATGAGCAATTTAGCTCGATGTGCATCTCCTTATGTGAGTTCTACATGTGGATCGGGTGGCACACCGCCATGAGTATGTTATTGGGATCGGGTGGCACGCCGCCATGGTTACGTTGTGAGGATCGGGTGGCACGCCGTCACGGTTATGCTGTGTGGAGCGGGTTGCGCGCCGCAACAGTGTGATGTTGAGTATAGTTTTCTATATGCTATTTTGTATGCCTTGCTTCCTGTTTTCTAAGGAAAGTCCGTATTAGTGCGTGAGTTAGGTAATTCCTTCCAGAGTTCGTTTTCCTTTCGTATCGCGTTCGAATTGGTGGCCTATTGGCACATTATAGCATCATATGAGACTTTTGATTATGTTTGGGGTGGCCTATTGCCTGAGCAGTTCGTACTGGGTGAGATGAGACCATTGGATGCAGGATCAGTGCAATCTGACTATATAGAGTATATTAAGGAGCAAAGATCGCTATTGGGTTCAGAATATGGTAATGTTTCATGTCAGAAGTATAGACTCGATGATTGGTTGACTCGGCAGTTGATTATGAATTTCTTCGCATCTCTTCCATTGTGACGGTGTTGTAAGAGTTGGAGTAAGACCTATGTATGTTATGGGGTGCAATGGGAGCACCAGATTCGCGGAATTTCAACTAAGTTGAACAGAAGATGTCATCATGGTCCGGTGAGTAAAGTGATGCAAGGTATGAATTCAGCAAAGTTATACAGTCATGTTTGGGTACAGCGTGTGGTGGTTGATACGGTGATCGTATGTTGGAAACAGGTCGGGCATAGAATTACGGATGTTGGAATTGGGCCCTAACGCTTAATTGCTTTAATAAAAGGGAATATCTTTAGAATTGATCGAGCCGATGTGCTCAACTGAGTTATGGTGGCACGGGAAGGTAAATGAGGTGTTAAACAGTGATTTCAGACTACTCCAGTATAGTTCTCAGCACGTTCGAGGACGAACGTTTGTTTAAGTGGGAGAGAATGTAACAACCCGACCGGTCGTTTTGAGTCCTAGCGCTCCATTCAGTAGTCGGAGGAAATAAACAGCTTCATTTCAGGCATTATGACTGGTACGCGTGGTCAGAATTAAGTTCCGGGAAGTTCAGAGTTGATTTAGGAAGAGAATTATCATTTCAGAAGCTTAAAGTTGAATGAATGAAATAGGATTGGATCTTTGAGTAAACGACCTCGGAATCAGGATCTGAAGGTTCCAGCAGATTCGTATGATGATTTCGGACTTGGGCGTATGCCCGGTTCGGGTTTTGGATAACCCGGGAGTATTTTGGCGCCTATTGTGGAAGTTAGCATTTTAGAAGAAATTTCATAAGTATGACTTGAAGTGCATTTCAGTGTTATCGATATCCGTTTGGGATTCCGAGACTGTGAATAGCTCCGTATGGTGAACCTGGAGTTGGGAGTGCGATCGGAAGTGAATTCGGAAGACCGTAGGTCATTATGGAGTCATTTGGCTAAAGATAGGAATTTGAAGGTTTTTGAGAAGTTTGACCGGGAGTGGACTTTTTGATATCGGGGTCGGAATCCGATTCCGGAAGTTGCAGTAGGTCCGTAATGTCAAATATGACTTTTATGCAAAATTTGAGGTCAATCGGACGTGATTTGATAGGTTTAACCATCGAAAGTAAAAGTTGGAAGTTCTAAAGTTCATAAAGCTTGGATTGGGGGTTGATTCATGATTTTAACGTTGTTTGATGTGATTTGAGGCCTCGAACAAGTCCGTAATGTGTTTTGGGATTGGTTGGGGTCCCGGGGGCCTCGGGTGGATTCCGGGTGGTTAACGGATCGAAAATGGATTTTTGGGAAGGCGGAGGTTTGCTGGTTGCTGGTATTTCCACTTCTGCGGAAATGGGACCGCAGAAGCTCCCCGCAGAAGCGAAGAAGAAGTCGCAGAAGCGGCTGAAGGTGAAGCAGCCCAGGACCGCAGAAGCAGCCCAAAATCCGCAAAAGCGAAACCGCATATGCGGTGGGCCGTCAGCAGAAGCGAAAATTGGGTTGCAGCCTAGGAACCACAGAAGCGGTATTTGGACCGCACCTGCGGATTTGCAGAAGCGGTCAAAGGACCGCAGGTGCGAAAATTGCTGGAAGTAGAGGGGTTGTTTTAAAGTCGGATTTTGGTCATTTCTCCTTCATTTTCATGGCTTGGGCGATTTTGGGGAGCTTCAAGAGAGGGATTTTCGTCTGCTATGTTAAGGTAAGTTATCCCCACCTACTTTTGAGTTGAATACATCAATTATGTATGGATTTAGGCTTGGGAAACTGTAGGAAATGGAGGTTTTTGGTGGAAACCTAGAAAATTATATTCTTGGAATTTAACCACGAATTTGAGCATGGAATTAGGAGTAAATTATATAATTGAGCTAGTGAAGCCATGGGTAAGCTTTATCTTTGAAAAATTTTGGATTCCGGGCATGTGGGCCCGAGGGCGTTTTGGTCAACTTTTTAATCGGAGTTAGGAATTGCTATAAATTAGTTTGTTATGAATATTTGAGCATATATTAACGGATTTGCGTAACCGTTGGCTCGTTTTGGAGCATGGTGCATCAATTAGAGTCCCCGGAAGGGCGTGGAATGCCGGTTATGAGTCTTCGGAGCGAGGTGAGTCTCCTTTCTAAATTTGTGAGGGGGAAATGTCCCCATAGGTGAATTATTTGGCTATGTGCTCCTATTTGTGGGGGCTACGTACGCACGAGGTGACGAGAGTCCGTGCGTAGCTACTATTATGCTATTGTCCGGGTAGTCTAGGACCCAAAAGCATGGTATACTTGAAATATTTGAAATCTTGTGGATAGTTGAATTGTCCAAGCTATATTAAATTAGTAAATGAATTTCTAACAAGATCTAAGCCTCATTTTCTTAAATTGTTTAAAGAGGATTGCCTTCCTTGAATAATAGCCCCATGTTGGCTTCTTGACTGAGTGTCTCTATGTGTTTATTTTATGTTGACCGCGTCGCATGTATGGTTCGCGAGCGGGGTAATAGATGCATCTATAGGCGCGCCGTCGACCCTCGGCAGGTGCACATTTATTTTCAGTTGGATCGGGTTGTCGCCTCGGTATGATTTGCACATGATATTTTTCTTATATATATATTGGTGCATGAGAAATTTTAAATGAAGATATTGCCTTTCATGGCTTGATGTAAATTGATAAAATAAAGAAGAGTAAGACTTGAAAGTCCTTTAATACTTGTTGAAGGTGTATTGCCTATTTTACAGCTTCGTGAGTTAAAACTGTATATATAATCCATGATTTCCTCACATATTTAGTATATTATTGTTGGACCGCTAGTGAGTGTCCAGGTTGACAATCTCGTCTCTACCCCTTCGAGGTTAGGCGGGATACTCACTGAGTACACGTTGATTACGTACTCATACTACACTTCTGTGCATTTTTGTTGCACAGGTATATGTTACTTTAGCGGCCTACTGGGCTTGGCAGCACGGATGATTCGGGGACTAGGTGAGTTGCAGTATGCGAGGCGGCCCGCAGCTTGTAAAGTCCCTTCTAATAAGTTGTATTTTTCTTTCTGTCGATTGTATTCCGGACGGATGTTGTATTGTATTTTATATCCTTATTAGTAGATGCTCATGCATTTGTGACACCAGGTTCTGGGATGGTTTTCGAAAGATGTGTACTAATAGTTATTATTTTTATTGAACTGAAGCAGAGATTTGTTTTATTTATGAAAAATGTATGGAAAAATCCTAGATTTTCAAAGGTATTCAAAGAGAATTTAATTGATAATTTAGTTGGCTTGCCTGACAACGGTGTCTGGCGCCATCACGACCCGTAACGGATTTGGGTCGTGACAGAGTCGTATGCACAAAAGGTTTGGTTTGGTGGTTGATTTTCCGATTTGGACGAGATGGTAGCTGATCGTGAACGTGGGGAGGTAAGCCTCGCATACATAAAGTGGTTTCACAACCAGGCTATCCCGGAGAAAATGCTAGAAAGATTCAAACGGCATGTAGCTGATTGGGAGGAGGAGATCGAGGCTAGAGTTAGAGAAACTGGAAGGAATGTGGCACAAGAGTTCCAATCCTGTATTGACATTTTATGAGAAGATGAAGGCATTCTGGAGACAACAATGGACATACAACAGGCTGATTTCGAGCGGGAAATGGCTCAGTGGGCACAAGAGAAGTGAGCACTCAAAGCTCAAATTAGACAGAAAAAAGTGATCACTACCACTCAACAACAAGAAGAAAGGGAAGCCTAGATCAAGGTGGTCCGTGATCATGAACGCAGAGGTTTTGCTCCATTAGTACAAGGTGTGAGGGATCAGATAGGGGGAGTTGATTCAAGCAAGGAGCGCCAGATCACGGAGTTTGAAATAGAAAGACATCACTAGCAAAGTATGATGAATCAGTTGGAGGGGGAGTCACTAGAAATTCTACGCCAGAGAGATATGGCCTTGGAGCACTAGCATGATGCGCTGGATCAAGCTGAGACTCGTGGTCAGTGAAATAAAGAGTTGCATTTTTCTCAGGAACACATTAAGGGAAATATCCTTGAGGTAGCCACATAAACTTCACGAGCATGCAGGAGTTTCCAGGGAAAGACGCTTGAGCGATTCACAGAAGTATTATTCAACGTCGCCCGTCACATATCTGCTGACTTAGAGAGGATATACCGCGATGTTGGGGGTCAGCCGCAGGAATAAGTGCCTTGACTACAGTGATGCCATTTGATTCTCCCGCAAAGATCATAGTCTTCTTTTACTTGGTAGTCCTTTTGATTATTCTTTTGTTGTCTTTGAGTCTGTAGGAGTCTTTTGGTTTTTGAGTCTTATTTTTTGGCCTTTATCTTAAAAAGTATGTTTTAGTCGAGTTTGGTCTTCATTTAAATGTTTGTCTTTGTTTGTTTTTACTAGCCGTGTATAAAAAAAAGGACAATTGTAAATCAATTAAAAGATGTTTGTTTTAGAAAAATTTGAAATGAACCAAAAAGAATTTTCTTTTTTGTTGTTTTCATAAACATGAGTAATAAAAAAAATTGTCATGTCCCTAATCTACGTAATGATCTGATTCATGCGGCGATATGATACGTAGGCAACCCCCAAAAGGTTCGATCAAATACTTTTCAATGACTCTAAAATGAGGGATCAAAATAAGACGAGTGAAAAGAAAAACAGAAAAAAAAAGAGAAGGAAATAAGAGCATCAATAAGCAGCAACCTTATAAGCCGAATGAAACATGAAGCCTTCCAAAAGCATGTTAGAGATGGTGATAATTTTAGGAGCATAGCATATTTACGTGTGATTCGTATCTATAAAATTCTTAACCCTAACACGTTTGTTTCCTCTTATATGGTAAGCTTTGTTGTGAAACTGGCAACACATCATTACTTCACCAGATCTAAGGGAAAGGTACCAATGGCTAACAATGATGAAATCGAGCTAGTCAGTGATGACCCCCAAGGTCAACCAGTTGAGTAAGAGTCAGAGAAAGTAAGAAGATTGAAGCAGCAACTATCTGAGGTGTATCAGGCTTGGGTCTCCGGTCAGCCTCCGCCTCAGGGTCCCTCAGAAGGATCTTCCACCGTACCCCTGGCTACTCAACCACCGCTCCGTGCAACGAGCGATCACATACATCACTAGGGTATATGCCAAACTATAGCTTCCATGCCACCCCTGGTACCTCTAATGTGCGACCTCCAGCCGCACAGGTCAGGAATACCCCTCTACTCGTGTCTGGCGTGCCGGTATATACAATCTTACTTACTGTGATGAGGTCAAACAATGAGCCACCATCTCATGCTTATGATGGCCAATATTGATTTCAAAATATGACTTTCAGGGTCTCGGCTCAATACAATCAGAATCCTTAGTACGAGTCACTAGTGGAAAATGAAAAGTCTTCTAAGACAGGTGAGCCAGATGAGATGGCCAGGAAAATGAAAAGTCTTAAACACAATATAAAGAACATACAAGGACTAGGTGGTCAGTAAAGTGTTTCATTCAGTGATCTATGCATGTTCCCTCACACTCATTTGGTTTAGGCTTCAGGCCAACACAAGTAGATGAAGACAACGCCAAGCAACGCAAAAAGCATGGATGGGTCTTGTAACAACCTATCCCTCACATTTTCTACACTTTTGTCAAGACACGACTCTGAGAGGGTCAAAATTCTTCGGCACAGGCAAACATTAATTAAATTTTCCAAGGCCTCAGCTAGATGTTTTCTAAAGTGAATATGATCCAGGCTGGTGAAGGCACCAGTCGTGCTGATATGCAACTAATTTGCCTAGACACCATGCTCAACAACAGAGAAGCAACTCCTCTCCCGCAAGGAATGAGTCCATGTAGTTTGCTTTTGCAGCTTCTTTTTTGTACTTTAGGTTACTTTCAGGGTTGTAATCCAAACATCTCAGTATGATTGTTTTGTGTTAATGTTAAACCTTCTATCCTTTCATATTCACTGAAATGTCGTTCAGTTTCGTGTTATGTTTTGTATCTTTTCCTTTTCCCAATTCCTATCATTTTGTTTCCATTTCAGTATTTTTAATGCCGCCTTTAATAACATGACATACATACGGAATTCACGCCCAGATCTTAAAAAGCTATCTAATTTCAAAATAACGCATCAAGAGGTTGAGTATGATGAAGATGAGGTTGTTGGGGAAATAAAAAGGGATTTGGAAAAATTTGAAAACAAGCCAACCCCCAATGAAACCGAGCCAATTAATATCGGAAGTCACGAAAAAGTTAGAGAAACAAAGATAAGCGTTCACACTAAACAAATACCTAGAGATGGTTGGATTAAACTTTTATTTGAATACAGAGATGTGTTTGCTTCGTCTTATGATGATATGCCGGGTTTAAGTGCTGATCTAGTGGTTTATAAGCTTCCCACACATCACGATTTTCCACCGGTCCAAAAAAAAACAAAAGTTTAAAACGGACATGAGTAACAAAATCAAAAAGGAAATAATGAAGCAATTAAGCGACAATGTGGTCAGAGCTGTCAGATACACCACTTGGGTGGAAAATATTGTGCATGTGCCAAAGAAGGATGGAAAAGTTAGAGTCTATGTTGACTACAGAGACCTGAACAAAGCAAGTCCAAAGAATAATTTTCCTTTGCCAAACATCCATATTCTTGTAGATAATTGTGCAAATCATGAGATATAGTCATTTGTGATTGCTATGTTGGGTACCACCAGATTCTAATGGATGAAGATGATGCAGAAAAGACAGCTTTCACCACTCCATGGGGTACTTACTGTTACAGGGTCATGCCATTCGGTTTGAAGAATGTAGAAGCAACTTACAAGAGGGCCATGACCACCATTTTCCATGACATGATGCACAAAGAGATTGAAGTATATGTTAATGATGTCATCATAAAATCAAAGACACAGAGTAATCACCTTAAGCTTAGTCCAACCAAGTGTTTATTTTGGGTTCCAGGAAACTCCTCGGTTTTATCGTCAGCTGGAGAGGCATCGAATTGGATTCATCTAAGATAAAGTCCATTCGAGATCTGCCACCCTTGAAGAACAAAAGGAATTCATGAGTTTGCTCAAGAGGTTGAACTACATCAGAAGGTTCATTGCTCATCTCACAGCCACGTGCGAGCCATCTTTAAGTTTCTGAAACGGGATGCGGCTATCAAGTGGACGGACGATTGCCAAAAAGCATTTGGCAGGATCAAAGATTATTTGTCAAAGCCCCTTGTACTGGTCCCACCTGAACCTTGTAGGCCTTTGTTTTTATATCTATCGGTGATGGATAATTCCTTTGGATGCGTTCTGGGGCAACATGATGCAACGGATGAAAAGAACATGCAATCTATTATTTGAGGAAGAAGTTCACCAATTATGAGGTTAAGTACACCCTTTTAGAAAGGACATGTTGTGTCTTGACTTGGGTCACTCAAAAGCTGAGACTTTATCTTTTGGCCTACACTACTTACCTCATATCCAGAATGGATCCTTTAAAGTACATCTTCCAAAAGCCAATGCTCACTTGAAGGCTCACAAAATGGCAAATCCTGCTCACAGAGTTCAACATCGTCTATGTCGCTCGCACCACGTGGAAGGACAGGCTTTGGCAAATCATTTGGCAGAGAATCTAGTTTATGATAAGTACATGCCACTTAGCACATACTTCCCATACGAAGAGGCCAACTCAGTAGAGGAAGTAGTTCCAGACGACAACCCTGTATGGAAAATGTATTTTGATGGGGCTTACAATATCAAAAGAGTTGGGATCGGGGAAATCCTGATCTCACATATTGGACAGCATTACCCTACAACGGCACCGACTTTGGTTCTTGCGTACCAATAATATGGTAGAATACAAAGCTTGTATCATGGGTATAAAAATGGCCCTCGATCTTGAAGTTCATGACCTATTGGTTACGGAAGATTCTAACTTGCTTATTCGGCAAGCCCAAGGCGAATGGGATACTCAAGACATCAATCTTATTCCATACAGACAATGAGTGCAAGACCTGAGCAAAAGATTTAAATCCCTCGAGTTTAGGTACATTCCCACGTTTCACAACGAGCTGGTCAATTCCTTGGCTACTTTAGACTCGATGCTCTCTTATCCAGGCAACACTCATATTGATCGACTAGAAATCCAAGTTCAAAATTAACATGGTTACTACAATACAATTGAGATGCGTAGATGCCACAGAAGCTGAGCGGATCATGAGTGAAGTGCATTTAGGGGTATGCGAACCTCATATAAATGGATATGTTTTGGCGAAGAAGATTTTGTGGGCAGGGTATTATTGGCTTACTATGGAGCGAGATTGCTTCAGTTTTGTTCGCAAGTGTCACCAATGATAAATTCATGGTGACCTAAATCACTCGCCTGCTTCGGAGCTGCATCCCATGTCCCCACCTTGGCCTTTCGTTGCTTGGGTAATGAATGTTATTGGGCCAATAAAGCCAAAGGCTTCAAATGGGCATAGATTCATTTTGATTACAATTGATTACTTCACCAAGTGGGTGGAGGTCGTCACTTTCAAAGCCGTCACCACGAAAGCAGTGGTAGACTTTGTTCATTCCGACATCATCTATCGCTTTGGTATCCCAAAGACCATTATCACTGACAATGCAGCCAATCTAAATTTTCATTAATGAAAGAGGTATGCGAGCAATGTAAAATTATGCATCACCATTCTACCCCTTACCGGACGAAAGCATATGGATCCGTTGAATCGGCTAACAAGAATATAAAGAAGATTCCTACGAAGATAATCCAAGGTTCCAGACAATGGCATGAAAATTTGTCTTTCGCTCTTTTGGGATACCACACGATTGCTCTCAAATCTATTGGTGAAACTCCTTAGTAATACCGGCTGAAATAAAAATTCCCTCTCTTCGGATCATTGTTGTGTCAGGGATTGAAGATACATAATGGGTAAAGACCGTCTTGGAACAACTGATGCTGATTGATGAAAAATGGTTAGCAGCAGTGTGTTTTGGCCAACTATACCAGCAAATAATGGCCTGCGCTTATAGCAAAAAAGTGCTCTCAAGGCACTTTGACGTAGGCCGACGCATTTTGAAACGCATCCTTCCGCACTAGGTAGAAGCTAAACGAAAGTTAGCCCCAAAATGGCAAGGACGCTACATCATTAAGAAAGTGTTACCAAAAGGGGACTTGCACTTGGTAGATGAAGAAGGACAGGTACTAGACATGACTATTAATGCACATGCAGTATTGTGTTTGATATATAACCACTGCGGAACTTTCACGCAAGATTTTCTTAGACAGAGATGACGAAGGCTATCATTGCTCTCTATCCCAAATAGGTGTCACCCTTTTTTTAACCCTTTGAGCCGTATTTGTCTTCTTGATTCTCCCCTTTTTGGAGCATGTGTACTTGTAAATTTTTTTTGAAGAAAAGCGAAAAAAATAAGAAAAAGAAAAAAAAATAAAAAGAAAAGAAAAAAAAGAAAGAAGAAAAATCAACAAATTTTCTAAGTGAAATACGTCCGTCCTGATTCCGAAATGATAAGTAGGCAAACTTACCCTGGGTTTGGTCCCATCAGAACAAAAAATCCATATTCCCAGTACTCCAAAACTGGGGCAGAAGTTTGTTTTATTTTAAGTTTTTTTCTTGTAGAAACGGAGCCAAAAGTTGTAATTTAGTTCCAGGTTCTTTTCGTCTTTTCCTTGTTAAGAACTTCTGATCAATCTTTCAGAATGTTTGAAGTCCCCGTGCCAAGGGAATTGGGAAACCTTTTGCATGCCGCATCTTAGTAAAAAAAAGAAATGAGAGTGTCTTATCGGTGAAAATCCAAATGGGTGCCATAAGGCAACGGTGAGTAGAGAAATGAGAGAGGTTAGTTAGCGAAAACCCCTAAAGGGCGCTACTAATCAAATGAGGGTCCTCAATATTCCGGCATGAGCACAACTAATACAGTTTTAAGATGAACATTTGTGATGGATTTTGAGAATCAGACAGCTCGGACGGATCAGGCATCTAATCCAAAATGCATGTCATGATTTATTGAAGTCGGCACACACCTCCAGATAAGTCTCCTTATTCTTCTCCGCGAAAGGGACAGCTTTTGTTTAGACACAATTCCTCTTTTACTTTCAATTACTCTTATATTTTTTCCAATAATTTTTCTTTGAGTCCCTTTCGGTCTAATCTTTCATCAAAAGCAAAGCAAAGAAATGCCTGCAAAACTGACTACAATTTTCACATAACACTAAGCACAATTTGGGCCATACACGTCATTGACGAAGGCACGAATCCATCTATGATCTACTTTGGTAAGGCGGACAAAACGTCTCAAAGCAGCTGAAAAGGTCGTCTAAGAAAGACTTGCTTCATGGGAGAAGTTGATAGCACTACATACACAAACTGGTATTGGGTGCAAGACAACTAAGTTTGATATTAAAGGAAAAATTACCTTGCCTTGGGGATAAGGTTTAGCCGTACCATGGACATCCAGGTAGGAAACAGTCGGGGGAAACATGAAAAAGACAAGGTCTCCAGAAAGTGATACAAAGTATCCGAGCATCGCGGTACCACACTAACAGAGTCGCTTCTTCGATAGCAGTGGCCGTGAAGTCAAGCTATCGAGGGCATCAAGGCCACAAACCGACCATCACTTTGAAAACTCACAATTTTTCTTTGTCTGAAGCATGAACAAAGAAGTGCAGAATGGTGATTCTTAAAGAACGAATGTCACCATAGGTATGTTTCCTCAAAATTTCCACTTTCTTTTACTTTTAGCAAGCTTTACTACCGTCCATAGTTCTCATTTTACGTAGCTTAACTCAGGTAGAACATTTTAAGCTAGGGGGATCCAACTCATAGTTTCGGGTACAAGAACTCTTCGCTCAAGATGTTATACATAGCTTAACTTAGGTAGAACCGTTTCGCCTAGGGGATCCAGCTTATAGTATCAGGTAGAAGTACTCTTCACTCAGGATGTTTTAAGTAGTTTAAATCTGGTAGAACCTTATCGCCTAGAGGAATTCAGCACTTTATCCATAATACAGGGCACCAACTCCTGGTTATATTTCCTTTCAGTAATACAGGGTATCAACCCCTGGTTACATTCCTTTATAGTAATATAGGGTACCTACCTCTGGTTACATTTTCTTCCTAGTAATACAGGGAGCCAACCCCTGGTTACATTTCCTATTAGTAACACAGGGTACCAACCCCTGTTACATTCCTTCCCAATAGTATAGGGCTTCAACCCCTGGTTACATTTCCTTTCATTAATACAAGGTACCAATCCATGGTTAAATTTTCTTTCAGTAGTATTGGGTGCCAACCCCTGGTTACATCTCTTCCTAATGATACAAGGTGCCAACCCCTAATTATGTTCCCTTTCAGTAATACAGGGTGCCAACCCCTAGTTACATTCCTTCCGAGTAATAAATGGTATCAATACCTGGCTATATTCCTTCCTAGTGATGCAGGGCACCAACCCCTTGTTACATCCCTCCTTAGTAATATAGGATACCAACCTTGGTTGTATTTTCTCTCCTAGTAATACAAGGCGCCAATTTCAGGTTACATTTCCTTTCAGTAATACAGGGTACCAACCCCTGGTTACATTCCTTCCTAGTGATACAGGGTACCAACCCCTGGTTACATATTCTTCCTAGTAATATAGGGCGTCAACCCCTGGTTACATTTCCTTTCAGTAATACAGGGTACCAATCCCTGGTTACATCCCTTCTTAGTGATACAGGGTGCCAACCCATGGTTACGTTACTTTCAAGTAATACAGGGTGCCCACCCTGGTTACATTCCCTTTCAGTAATACAGAGTACCATCCTCTAATTCCATTTCCTTTGGTAACACAAGGGACTACCCCGTGGTTACATATCTTCGCATAGCTAGTTTATACTACTGTCTTTGTATTTATTTCAATAAATTATATATTTTATAGATTTCTCTAATATTTCACAAAAATTTCCCTAGTGCCAAACTGGGGCATAAAATTTTTGTTTGTTTTGTTCGTTTTTTATGGCTTTACAGGCCCCGGCCATAGAGCACAGATTGTGGCGACTTAAAGCTTGCAGTTACAACTCCCATCATAAGAAAGAAGTCTTTCGATCACAAGATAGTTGGAGTCAGCCTTGATAATGTGTCAGCAACTCCGCGTCTCAAGATTCATCTTCTCAATTTCGGATCAGGAGCGAGCGACTGAGATTGAGTCATAATCTTTTCTCGAAAGGGATCAAGATCCAGTCTAAGGTCAACACAATCGAGCAGGTCGATAAGCAAGATTTGATTCCAAAAGACACATAGATAGGAATTTTGTTACTCTTAGTTTGAAGGAATATGAAGTTCTCTTCTCTTTTTCTTTTGATGTAAGCAGCAAGTGACAGTAATAGCAACAACAACAACGGTAGCAGCAGTCTTTACTCCAGTATATGGTAGTGCCAGCTACCAAATTTTCCCAGAACTACACTAACATGATTCCTTTATAGGCAAGGATATGTAGGCAACCACGGAAGCAAGGTTCGGTCACCTTTTTCAAAAATGATTTCATTAGAGTCATATGTGAGCAAAATTAGTCATGGCATTCAATATATTTGCACGAAAACTCTTCATGTACTCGTGCAAAGAGGGGCAGCTGTAAATGCCTAATTTTTACTTTTTCTTTTCTTCTACATTGCATCTTTCTTTTAGGTTTATTTTGTATAGGTTTTAGAATTAGATTATATTCAATAGTGTGTTAATGGGGTTAATAGGGATTGACTTTGTTTGCTTTAAAGCGCAATTTGCCCAAAACATGGACCAAATCTGCTGCCCAATTGCATTTGACCCGCCCAGCTCAAGACCCCAACCAGACGCATAAAAACGGTGTCGTATTAGTTAAGTGGATAAGATTTAATCTTAGCCACATATATTGGCATGATCTAACGGTCCTAATTTAATCTTCATTTACGCTATTTAAAGCCTAAAGAGCCCAAAATTTTCCCTCATTTTGACCTATTTTCTTTATTCTTCCTCTCTTTTACTCGCTCTTCTCTTTTTCCCTATCTCTGTTGCCCGCACCTCCACGGCGGCACCGCCCGCCGGAAATCCCCTACCGGCGGCGACCATCCTCCAAACATCCCCAATTTATACCAATCTTCTCCTCTTTTGATCCTCTGCCCATATCCAAACCCCTAATCCCCGAAATCACCCTTAATCTTACCATATCTACCCCTAAAACCGCAAACCCTAGCTGCCTCTACCCTAGATTTCGGCGAGACCTAACCTTCCACACCCCGAAATACACACGTAAACGGATAGATCTCCTCGAGATCTTTCCTTTCCTGCCTGTTTCACCCCCAAAAACCGCACAACTGCCGGTTAGCCACCCACCGCAGCCATGACCACCCCAAGGTCACCACTGCCTCATTTTTCTTTAGCCCACTCGACCCAAAGACTCAGGTTCCCTTCTAGTATGATGCTAAGACTTACTTGTTTGGGCGTCTTCAAAAAGGGAACTTGCGTTTCGTGGTCGAATAGCCACCACTTGACATCTTTGGCTCTTCGGGTGCTCAAATTAGCATTAAGCGCTTTTGTTTGGTATACCCCTATCTCTTATTTGCTTTTTAATTTTTCCGGTCTCTTTGAAGTTAGTTTAGGCCTAGTTTTAGCTTAAATACTTTCTGCTTGTTCCATATTCATGATGACCTTTTAGTGTGTGTATTTTCTTTGAATCAAAAAGTTTAGATGTCTTAGCCGAAAAATAGTAGCTCAATTGCTCAACGAAACTTATTTAGTTCGTGTTTGTGATTTAGTAGTTTGGTATGTAGTATGGTGTTTTGATTAGGTTTTCAAAATGATCATTTAGTTGATGAGTTTGAGTTAGTGACTCGTTGATCTTGACCGATTGTTGGTTGCATAAATCAAATTGATTTAGCCTAGTTAATTTGAGTATTAGTTTCAATGAAAGTTATTTATGTTTTGACAGCCAATAGTTGTTTGAGTTTTATTTTTGTTAAGAAAGTAGTTTGGTGCTGATGTTTTAAAGCTGAAATTGAGGTAGTTTAATCATGAAATAGGGTACTTTAGTAGGTTACTTTTACTAGTAGGGTGGCTGAAATGACATTTTTTTCTTCTTGCTTATGCTTTTGTCACGACCCAATTCCATTATAGGACGCGATGGCGCTCAACACTGTTGTTAGGCAAGCCAACACTGACCAAACTAGTAATTTTTCGTTTAAATAAATTACTAAGTGGATAACATTCGCTCATTTGTTAAAAAGTTTTAGAAATTTTCAAATGTAACATAATTGGACGAAAGCAAATGAGTACAAATCGTAATCATGTAAACAAATCCAAAGTCATAAGTCTACTAGTGTGTGTGCCAAGACTGGTGTCACAAGTATGTGGGCAATCTAGTAGAATATACAAAAGAATACTATCCTACTGTCTCAAGGGAAATAGACAGAAAAATATAACATAGGAAAGACTCCAGCTGCTGTAGAACGGCTCGAAAGGCAGCTTACCGTGAAGTCTCGAGATGGGGATCAAATCTGCACATCGGACTGGTAACCAGATGCATCTGCCTCAGATCATGTACAATTAAGTACATAAGTGTAGCGTGAGTACATAAATAATATGTACCTAGTAACTATCTAGTCTAACCTCGAAGAAGTAGTAACGAAGGGTCGACTCTGATACTTACTAAGGGCCAACAATATAATAATATGAAGTCCTAATTAAGCATGATATGCAGAAATAACAATAGAACTCAGAATAAGAAATAACTGAACAATGGTTCACCATATTTAAGAATCCTATAAAAAGGGTATTTCAGTTCTATTATCACACACAAAACTCCGCCGAGGACGTTCGGTCCGATCCAACATAAATGTAAATTGTGCACTGCGAGGGTCGAATGGCGCGAACCATAGATGCATATATTAACCTGTCGAGGTGATCTGCCCGCTCCAATGAGAGTAGTAGAAAGAATTACCCCGCTCGCGGAATATGCTTGCGGCGCGGTCAAATATAATTTATCAGTAAATCATAACCCTTTTTGATTCTTTTCAAAATAAAGACACATCAACTTGAAGCTTTTAATTCCTTAAAAATCTTCAACATAGTTCCATTTGATACAATTAACAAATATAATCATATAACGGTGTCCATAAAGCATGGTGTAAACCTAAAATTACCTGGACATAAACAGGAATAGTAGCTACGTACAGACTCTCGTCACTTCGTGCGTACATAGACCCCCCAAAAAAACAACACATATTAATTAAGTTTACATATGAGGTAAATTCCCTTTTACAAGGTTAGAAAAGAGACTTACCTCGTCTCAAGACCTACTTCCCAATTCAAGGATGCCCTTAAACCTACAACTTTGATTCAAACGACTCGAAACTAGTAAAATGTTGTATAAATAAATTATTTCATAATCAAAAGTTTATATCCCAACTATTGAAGTGATTATCCAACCCTAACAGCAAGATTCTTAAAATTCACCCCCGGGCCCACGTGCCCGAATTCTGGAAATTTTTAAAGAAAGCTGTTACCCATAACCTTAGGAACATAAATATATGATTTTCACTAAGTTCCATAATCATTTTCGTTGTAAAATCTCATTTTTATCAAAAGCTTATGTTTTTATCTAAACTCATGATTTTCACAAATTTATATGTTATAATCTACCTATAAACTGTATATTTAACTAACATTAAGTAGAAATTACTTACCTCCAAAAGTTAGGTGAAAACCCCTCTCGAGAAGCTCCAAAAATTGCCCAAGGAGTGAGTGAAATGTGTAAAAATGGCTAAAGTCCCTTATTAAATTAGCCTCACTGCCTCCAGCAATTTCGCACTTGCGGTGCCTTGGCCACACCTGCGGAGAAGCCATCGCAGGTGCACATTTTCCCCTATTGGCCAAGCTCAGCATCTGCAAGCTCAAGGGACTGCATCCGCGCACAATCCCGCACCTATGACCATGGACCTTGCACCTGCGGTCGCGCAGGTGTGCCAAAACCTCTGCACCTGCGATGCCTAGGCTGTCCTCCTTTCTTCGCTTCTGCGGCTCATGGCTCGCACCTGCGGCTGGCCAAGCGCGGGTGCGATTATGACAGAACCAGGGAGCTTCAGCTCTTGCTCCAAGTTTCCAAGTTGGTCCAAGCCTCGTCCAATTGACACTCGGGGCCCCCGGGGCTCCGCTCGAACGTACCAGCAACTTTGGAATCATAAAACGGACTCGCTCGAACTTTCAGAATGCCCGTAACGACATTAAACTAAGAATCATACTACAAAATCAATTGGATCAAACTTATATACTTCAAGTTCTTCAATTTACTTTCAATCCGCCAAAACGTACTTATACTACTCGGAGTCACACCAAATTATGCGTGCAAACCTTAATTGATATTATGGAACTATTCCCGATCTTGTTATTTTGTTTGGACCTCGATATCACCAAAATCCGCTCCAAACTGAATTTAAAGAACTCTTAAAACCTTCAAGAATCAACTTTCACTATTAGGCGTCGAAATGCTCCCGGGTCATCCAAAACCCGATCCGAACATACACCCAAGTCCTGAATCATCATACGAACTTATTGGAACCGTCAAATCTCAATCCCGTTAAAAATGAGAGAGGAAGATAAAAATTAGTTTTAGATAGATAGGAGGGATTAACTAAATATATTAGGATTTTTTAAAACAAAAAATCGAAAAATAAATTTTTATTTTGGCTAGTTTACTTGCGTTAGCCAATAAGGGTAAATTTGAGCTATTTGTGTAGCACCAAGATAAGATCAAAACTTAAATTCGTTATTTTTTTCTTATGATCGTGGGAAGCGCGGATAAATTGACTAGTATTATATATATTCAAGGTAGAAAAAGAGACGGAGATATGAATTATATGGAACACGTTGCATTATTCATGAGATAAGTCAAGCAGTTTAATTTTCATGTAATTAAGGATGAAGAGTTAGGTGGGAGTTACAACTTTAAAACCAATCTACCTAATACATGTAGCTTACTTAAAGTGGAAAACGAGAAGAAAACTATGTTTGTCACACCTCATTTTTCCGAAGAAATAGACAGTTTTTCCACTTAAAGTAACACTAATAGAAATGAGATTATTTATTAAATTTAGAGTCGTCACTTGGAATATTTATGGTGTCCCAGGTCACCGATTTATTTGAAATCCCAAATCGAGGAAATTTTACTCTGTTTTAAACTCCGCGAAAACCAGATGACCGGGAAAGGAATTTTGTTAACCCGAGAGAAGGTGTTAGGCATTCCCGGATTCCGTGGTTTTAGCACGGTCACTTTTAATCATATCTGACTTAATCAATTTGCTTAATTACTTAGTTGCATATTTAATCTTACCGCTTTTAATTGTGGCCTTATGAGTTTATCTTCAAAACGGATCACATGTGTGTAACTCCACTTTATTAACGGGCGCTAAAATAATCTCACGCGAATGTGCATACAATTAACTACGCTTTATTAATTATTAAGATTTTTTGGACAAAGTCGCGCGAACGCGTACCTTGATTTATTTTGAGGATCGTAGTTATTTCACACGAATTTATACATAATCACGATAGTATATTAAAAATGCGCCTGAATCAAACTACGAGATCTTGAATTATTATCCTCAATTTGAGATTTGAATGTGAGGATTATGACTATGGAATTTTGTGGATAAGGGACTAAATTTTAATTAATAAAGTTAGTAGCATTAATCATAACATGGGTGAGGAAGGCCAAAGAGGGAAAAATGATAAAACACAAATTGAACTGCCATAACTAAGGGAAAATCTCAGAGCGAGAAATATCACTGCCTTTGTCCCATAAGATTGCTTAGTTTCTTCTTTAATCCATTACAATGGTGATCGTTTAAAAGAAATCTTTTACCCACTTCATATAACCCTGAAAAGTCCTCTGGTATCCTCCACTTATTTTCAGAAATATAACAAAAACCGATTAGAGAACACTTACACCAATTCGCATGGTGAACGTTGTTTCAGGAATCACCTCAAGCCGAGTTCCATCGCTCAAAAAATGCAAAATGGCCGAAACCCCCGAAATAGGGTACTTTATATGCACTGCCCAGTGAAACCCTACGCGAACACGGTAGAAGCCTCACGTTCGCGAACCTCAAACTCACATTGCCACAAGTTACTCTAGGCATTCGCGGTAACACCCTCGCGAACGCATAGCTATGGGCGCTGACGCGAAGACTAAACTTCAACCCGTCGCGAACGCGATCTCTGAAGCGCGAACGCGAAGAACGAACAGCTACACTGACCAAAGCATGTATCGCGATCGCGTTCCTTCAACCGCCATCGCGAAGCACAGCTGAAACACCAGAAAACCAGCAATCTCAGGCAACTCTGAAATGGTCCGAAGCTAATCTGGAACACGCCCGAGCCCCTCGCGACCCCGTCCGAACATGCCAACAAGTCCCATTACACAGTACGGACCTACTCGAGGTCTCAAATCACGCCTAACAACATTGAAACAAAGAATCGCACCTCAAATCGAACTTAAATGAACTTTCAACTTTCAAAACTCGCGCCTAAACATATCTAATCAACCCGAAATGAACTCAAATTTTGTACACAAGTCCAAAATGACATAATGAAGCTATTCCAATCCCCAGAACCACAATTCGAATCTGATATCATCAAAGTCAACTTCTGGTTAAACTTATGAACTTTCCAAAACTTCAAATTTCCAACTTTTGCCAATTTGTGCTGAAACATTTTCTAAACATTCAAATGCAAATACGGTCATACTCCCTAGTCAAAAATTACCATACTGACCTTATGGAACCATCAAAACATCAATCCGAGGTCAAATGATAAAAAAATAAAACATGGCCAACCCTTTCAACTTAAAGCTTCAAACATGAAATTCATTCTTCCAAATCACTTCCGGATAATATGAAAACCAAAACTGATGGCTCACACAAGTCATAATACATCATGCGATACTATTCAAGACTTCAAAAAGCTTAACGGAATGCAAATGCTTAAAATGACCAGCTGGGTCATTACACAAGAATAACTCAACAAGGGAGAGATAATGTGTCATAATGATTCCACAAAAGTGCAATTAGAAAATAAGAGATAGAGCGTGAATCAATTACCCCAAATAAGAATACGTCAACAATGAAAGGGATAACAAAACTTCTATTAAAGCTAAGCAATTATGAAAGAGAAAATAATAACTTCAATTAAGGTTAAGCAATTACGAAAAAGATAATAATAACTTCAATTGAGGTTAAGAAATTACGGAAGAGATAATAATAACTTCAATTAAGGTCAAGCAATTATAAAAGAGATAGCATGGCAATAAAAGAGGCAACAACTTAAGTTAAGACACATAAGAGTATAATTGGCAATAAGGGTAGAACATGATCAATTAATTTCAATTAAGGCACGTAAAGGTAAATTTAGTAAATGAAGGATTTAACATGACAAAACAACTTCTTATCTAATGAACATAAGAACCTAAGAACCCTAAATGGTAAAATTCCACAATTTAGCCAGAATACGTACTCATCACCACGCATACATGGCCTTCACATGACACAATTAGCAAAATAATTCAAATCCTAAGGGGTAGTTCACCCCCCCCCCCCTCCCAAAAAAACAGTTAGGCAAGATACTTAGCTCAAAGAAGGTAGACCGATACTCTAAAATAAAGTTCTCGAGTGAAACAACCTCTGGACGGCTCAAATCTAGCCAAAATAACTTCAAATCATAAATAAAACTCATAGGAAACAATTTTGGATAACAGACCTTCGATCTTTAACTAAAACTAAAAAGTCAACCCAAAAGTTAACTCTCGGGCTCGAACCTTGAACCCAATGAAATTCACAAAATTCGTACACTCATTCGATAACGAGTCCACTCAAATTTGACCTCTAATCCTCTTTCAAATCCTTATTTTACACTTTTGAAAGATCTTATAAATTTTCCCCAAATTTCCATCTTAATGCACTAATTAAATGATAAAAATAACAATAGATTCATGAAATATGATGAGATTAGGGTAAAGAACATTTACCCTAATGAATTGCTTGAAACATCACGAAAAATCACCCAAAGTCGAGGTCTACAACTCCAAAAATGAATAAATCCTCAACCCCTCGAAATATATGTGCTGCTCAGTTTTGATCGCACCTACGATGCAACTAGCCTCTTTTGCGTCGAATGAACCGCACCTGTGAAGTCGACTGGCCAGCTGACCCCTCGCACCTGCGGGCTATGCTCCGCTTCTGCGCAATTGTTGGTGCGGGCCAAAATTCGCCTCTGTGAAAGGCTTCATTTCTACGCTCCGAGTCTCCGCACTTGCGATGTCGCAGGTGCAAAAAATTGCCAGCTTCTGCAACCTCACACCAACCATCTAATTCCACTTCTGCGATCAAGGTGCCGCTTATGTGGCATTGCACCTAAGACCCAAAGTTTTGCAGGTGTGCCACACTAGGACTCTACCCAAAACCAACCTTAACCAACATGCTCCAAAACGATCCGAAACCCATCTGAACCACTCGGGACCCCATCCGAATATACCTACAAGTCTCGTAACATAGGATGAACTTACTCAAGGTCTCAAATCACATCAATCAATGTCAAAACAATGAATCACCTCGAATCGAACTTATGAATTTTCAAATCTTTCAACTTCCGTAACTCGTGCCAAAACATATCAAATCAATCCGGAATAACCTCAAATCTCGCTTGCAAGTCCCAAATGACATAGCGGAGCTATTCCAACTCTTAGAATCGAGGTTCGAGCCCGTATCATCAAAGTCAACTCACAGTCAACCTTCTCAACCTTCCAAAACTTCAACTTTCCAATTTTTGCCAAAATGCAAATCAACCTACATGCCTCAAAATCCAAGTCCGGACATACGCTTAAGTCCAAAATCACCATACAAAGCTGTTGAAATCATCGAAACAACCTTTTGGGGTCGCCTATAAAAAAGTCAAACTCTTGTTAACTCTTACCGCGTAAGTCTCAAAAACAAGAATCATGCTTCCAAATGGATTCTGAATCATCCGAAAACAAAACTCGACCACACATGCAACTCATAACACACAATATGAAGCTGCTCGAGGCCTTAAACCACCAAACGTCTTGCTAATTTTCAAAATGACCAGTCAGGTCTTTACCTTTTGCTCTCTCTTTACTAGCCCAATAATGAATAACTCAATATAAAGAGAAGAAAATATTTCTTCATAACTGATAACGGACACATTATCTTTACAGATAAAAAATTGAAAAAACAAAAGTCACCACAAAAGAATCTTTGACTTTGCATTACCATTATTAGTAATACCAACACTATTTTCGTACCAAGCAGCATGCTAGAGAATTCTTGGTTACATAATACTAAGACGAATTTATGCACTTGTGCTCACATGAAAAACAAATAATTGCTTCATGCAAATGTGTTGACAATTAGATACCTATCCTTGCAAG
>NC_031989.1:8546734-8547389 GCF_001879085.1 Nicotiana attenuata
AATGCCCTAAGATGGGATATATTGGTTTTCTCCCTTTAAGTAACTCATAAGGAGTCTTCTCTACTAGAGGTCTGGTCATGCATCTATTTATGATGTAACATGCAGTGTTTACAGCCTCTGCCCAGAAGCTCTGAGGCAATTTGCTAGATAATAACATTGTTCTAGCCATATCCTCAAGAGTTCTGTTTTTCCTTTCAACTAATCCATTTTGTTGTGGAGTCCTAGGTGCAGAGAAGTTGTGATCTATGCCATTTTCATCACAGAACTCAGCAAACTTAAAGTTTTCAAACTCAGTTACATGATCAGACCTAATGGATGCAAGTTGATTTCCTAATTGTTTCTGCGTTTTCCTAACAAATGCAGAAAACATGTCAAATGCTTCATCTTTGGAAGTTAGAAATAAAACCCAGGTGAATCTAGAATAGTCATCAACTAGCACCATTACATACTTCTTTCCACCTCTGCTCATGGTTCTCATTGGACCACATAGATCCATATGAACCAGTTCCAACGTCTTGGACGAACTTACCATTTTCTTGGATTTGAAGGATGACCTTACCTGCTTCCCCTTGCACATGCCTCACAAACTTTGTCTTCCTTGAACTTGATATTAGGTAACCCTATAACCAAGTCCTTAGAGACTAATTTCTTTAGC
>NC_031989.1:8551718-8552534 GCF_001879085.1 Nicotiana attenuata
AGTTTGTTCCTAAAGACCCATTTAGTAGCAATGACTGATCTGCCCTTGGGTCTTGGAACTAGGTGCCAAACTTGACTTCTTTCAAACTGGTTTAGTTCATCCTGCATTGCGTTCACCCAATCTGCATCCTGCAAAGCCTCAACAATATTTTTAGGTTCAGTGATAGATAAGAAAGCATCAAAAGCACACAGATTCTTTAATTGTGATCTGGTTTTGACTCCAGATGTTGGATCAGTGAGAATGTTCTCAATGGGATGAGAACTTTGATACTTGTGAGGTTTCACAACCAACTGGCTTCTGCTGGATGTTTCAGCCATTTGTTGAGGAACAGGTTCATGAACAGGTTCCTTCAAGGAGTTTATTTCAAAACCTATTTGATTTCTTCCCCCTGTTAGGTTGCCCTGTAAGGAAGAACCTGGTCCATCACCTGTTCCTTCTGTAGGTGTCACTTTGACTTGAGCTAATGCTTCAGCCAAGTCTTTGACTAGTCCAATGGCTTCATCTTCATGTTCCTGTCTCTCAGAAAGAATGTTAGTTTCATCAAATACTACATGCACACTTTCTTCTACACATAGAGTTCTTTTATTAAATACTTCATAAGCTTACTATGTGAAGAATATCCCAAGAATACTCCCTCATCACTTCTGGGATCAAACTTTCCTAGGGAGTCTTTTCCATTATTGTGCACATAGCACTTGTAACCAAATGCCCTAAGATGGGATATATTTGGTTTTCTCCCTTTAAGTAACTCATAAGGAGTCTTCTCTACTAGAGGTCTGGTCATGCATCTATTTATGATGTAACATGCAGTGTTTA
>NC_031989.1:8555549-8557821 GCF_001879085.1 Nicotiana attenuata
TACAACTTTAAAACACCTACTACAATTGAACTAGAATAAAAGAAAGACACAATGGAATTGGTTCTTCTATCTTGTCCAAGTAGCTTCAGGAATGCACACTTGAATCTCACGTAAATTGCTTTGCAAAAAGCCTTGCTATTTTGCTCTTCAATTTAGTTTCACTTCTGCGTTTGTGCAATCCCTGTAAAAGAGAACAATCATTATTATTTATAGAGTTAGTAATCAGAGTTTGATTAAAACTCGAATTGCTGATCCTTCATCAAATTCGAGTCCTAGAACAATTCAAACTCCAATCCTTATTATTTGATCCGGATGTAGTTCTCTTCACATAAGGAGACTTCAACTCCTTATCCTATGCAACCTTTTCGATCAACTCAGAAGATATTGTTGCTGACCCTTGAGACCTATCTTCACACGTATGTCACTGTGTCTGTCTCACATGATGGACCTGGTTCATGACTGAGTTCATTTTGTCAATCTTCAAAACTTCATCTGAACTTGGGCCAACAAGAGCAATCTTTAGAGATTCAATCCATCCTTTCTCTTTTTAGTGGTATCTTTACTAAAATATTTTTTAGTGGTATCTTTACAAATTGATTTATATATTGAAATTATATGATTACATTGAATATAGTTAAATACATCAAATACATTGAATACATGAAGTATAGCATGTCCTCTATAGTGCAAAAATATATAAATACATACTGCAGATACATTTGAATACATAAAATTATATTAATTAGAAAAACATATGAATACATTCTACAATACATTGAATACATACTGCTAAATATATACTGCTGGACAAAATAGTGAAACAAAGTGAAGCTTTGAAATTATATAATTACATTGAATACAGTTAAATACAGTGAATATATTGAAAAAGTAGAAAAAACTAAAGACAGTGAATACAATAAAATACATGAAATACAACGAGATACATTGAAATACAATGAAAAAAAGGTAACATACTCTTCAAGTTCCTCAGCTCCAAACTCCATCCCCAATCCACCGATATCCAGGCCGCTTCCATGTGGGGCGTCGCTGCTGATACCGGCGCCCCCTGAGTCGTCCAGGTAGTGAATCTCTCATTTCTGCTTTGAAAATTTTGAGATCTGCACTTGTATTTCTCCAGATCTTTGTTTCTCCTTTATCTTTTTTTCTTTTTTTCCAGATCTTTGTTTCTACTTACCACAACTCTCTGGAGCAAAAAAGGTTGAAAATTGAGAGAGACAATGGAGATGAATCAGTGGAGAATCGTTGATAGAGAGAATGGGGAAGAGAATGGCACTGTGACGGAGAGAAATTGGAGAGAGAGATCGTGGAGAGAGAAGTTTACTTCCTATACCATAATTTTGTGAGGGAAAAAAAAGAGAATGAAGGAGAGAGAAAAACCATACACGGCGTATTTAATGGCTTAAAGGTAGGAAGTGACCATAAATAGATATTTTGCTATAAAAATTAAAAGGTAGCTATAGGAGATAATTTTTTTAAAAGAGTATTTATTTATAATAAATAAGGTATCAACCTTTGTTATAGGAGGTAAGATTTCCTTGAAGAGAATATGCATATGTTATTATGCTGGCTGGGAACAAACAATCAAATTTTGATATGTTTAAGTGTTATAAAGGATTAATTGAAAAGCCAACAAAGGAGGAAATTTAAAACCGACGAAATGATCGAGGAGGTGTTATTCTTTCCAATGAAGGATAACAATTAATTTATATATAGAGAAATTTCTACTAAAAAAGTAACACAAGATAATCCTCCAATGACTATCGGTAATAAAGTAAGCCAAGATGATGCTCCGGTACTTGGAGTGAGAGCGAACTAAATAATTGGAGTGAGAGCGAACTAACTCTGGTATTTGGTAATAGATGAAAGAAAAATACACCAAAAAATATCATTTACAAGGAACTATTTGGTGAGATAAGTCTAATTACACGTTTGTACTTAGCTTATAAAGCCATATTAACTAAAAATCATATGTATCTAAGTAAATTTTGATTTTTCATTAGTTAAGACAATAATTATCTTGACCTCGATCATTGTACCAGGATTTATATGGGTCGTTCACAAAAACTTGTAATTTATTCTTTCATGTATTAATTAGTCAAAAATTATTTTGATAATATTGATATCTTTTATGAAAGTATGTATTACATTGAGTCGGCATATACGTGCAACTTTTGCGTGTCGAGAAATTTCATAAAGCTTGAGAGTAGATTAGTTCCCGTCTATTTTCACTGCCTCTTCTACTGAGTGCTGA
>NC_031989.1:8557921-8558833 GCF_001879085.1 Nicotiana attenuata
TCCAGGTGGGCGACTGATGCTTAGAAATGAATTCCCTAGTACTCCATGTGGGCGCCTGATGCTAAAAATTGAAATGAATTCCCTTGTTCTCCAGGTGGGCGCCTGATGCTAAAACTTGAAATTAATTCCCTTGTTCTCCAGGTGGGCACGTGAGGCTAATAGTTGAAATGAATTCCCTTGTTTTCCAGGTGGGCGCCTGATGCTAAAACATGAAATGAATTCCCTCTTTTTTCGGGTGGGCGCCTTATGCTAAAACTTGAAATAAATTCCCTTGTTTTCCAGGTGGGCGCCTAATGCTTAAACTTGAACTGAATTCCCCTGTTCTCCAGGTGAGCGCCTTATGCTTGAACTTGAAATGAATTCCCTTGTTCTCCAGGTCGGTTCCAACTGCTAAAACTTGAAATGAATTCCCTTGTTTTCCAGGTGGGCGCCTGATGCTTAAACTTGAAATGAATTCCCTAGTTCTCCAGGTGGGCGCCTGATGCTTGAACTTGGAATGAATTCCCTTGTTCTCCAGGTGGGCGCCTGATGCTAAAACTTGAAATGAATTCCGTTGTTCTCCAGGTGGGTGCGTGATGCTAAAAATAGAAATGAATTCCCTTGTTCTCCAGGTGGGCGCCTGATGCTAAAACTTGAAATGAATTCCCTTGTTCTTTAGGTGGGCGCCTGATGCTAAAACTTGAAATGAATTTCCTTGTTCTCCAAGTGGGCACCTGATGCTTAAACTTGAAATGAATTCCCTTGTTCTCCAGGTGGGCGCCTTATGCTTAAACATGAAATGCATTCCCTTGTTCTCCGGGTGGGCTCCTGATGCTTAAACTTGAAATGAATAACCTTATTCTCCAGGTGGGCGCCTGATGCTAAAAATTGAAATGAATTCCCTTGTTCTCCAGGTGGGCGCCTGATGCTTAA
>NC_031989.1:8562304-8563716 GCF_001879085.1 Nicotiana attenuata
CAGGTGGGCGCCTGATGCTAAAACTTGAAATGAATTCCCTTTTTTTCCAGGTGTGCGCCTGATGCTAAAACATGAAATGAATTCCCTTATTTTCCAGATGGGCGCTTGACGCTTGAACATGAAATGAATTCCCTTGTTCTCCAGGTGGGCGCCTTATGCTTTAACTTGAAATGAATTCCCTTGTTCTCCAGGTCGGCGCCTGATACTAAAACTTGAAATGAATTCCCTTGTTCAATAGGTTGGCGCCTGATGCTTAAACTTGAAATGAATTCCCTTGTTCTTCAGGTGGGCGCCTGATGCTAAAACTTGAAATGCGTTCCCTTGTTCTCCGGGTGGGCTCCTGATGCTTAAACTTGAAATGAATTCCCTTGTACTCCAGGTGGGCGCCTGATTCTAAAACTTGAAATGAATTCCCTTGTACTCCAGGTGGGCGCCTGATTCTAAAACTTGAAATGAATTCCCTTGTTCTCCAGATGGGCGCCTGATGCAAAAACTTGAAATGCATTCCCTTGTTCTCCGGGTGGGCTCCTGATGCTTAAACATGAAATGAATTTCCTTGTTCTCCAGGTAGTCGCATTATGCTAAAACATGAAATTAATTTCCTTGTTTTCCAGGTGGGCGCCTGATGCTAAAACAAGAAATGAATTTCCTTATTTTACAGGGGGGCGCCTGATGCTTAAACTTGAACTAGGTGGGCGCCTGATGCTTGAACCTGAAATGAATTCCCTTGTTCTTCAGGTGGGCGCCTGATGCTAAAACATGAAATGAATTCCCTTGTCCTCCAGGTGGGTGCCTGATGCTAAAACTTGAAATGAATTCCCTTGTACTCCAGGTGCGCGCCTAATGCTAAACCTTGAAATAAATTCCCTTATTTTCCAGGTGGGCGCCTGATGCTTAAACTTGAACTAGGTGGGCGCCTGATGCTTAAGCTTGAAAAGAATTCCCTTGATCTCCAGGTGGGCGCCTGACGCTTAAACTTGAAATGAGTTCCTTGTTTTCTAGGTGGGCGCCTGATGCTAAAACTCTAAATGCATTACCTTGTTCTCCGGGTGGGCGCCTGATTCTTAAACTTGTAATGAATTCCCTAATTCTCCAGGTGGGCTCCTGATGCTAAAACTTGAAATGAAGTCCCTTGTTTTCCAGGCCTGGTGCTAATACTTGAAATGAATTCCCTTGTTCTCCGGGTGGCGCCTGATGCTTAAACTTGAAATGAATTCCCTTATTCTCCAGGTGGGCGCCTGATGCTTAAACTTGAAATGAATTCCCTTGTTTTACTGGTGGGCGCCTGATCCTAAAACATGAAATGAATTCCCTTATTTTCCAGGTGGGCGACTGATGCTTAGAAATGAATTCCCTAGTACTCCATGTGGGCGCCTGATGCTAAAAATTGAAATGAATTACCTTGTTCTCCA
>NC_031989.1:8564791-8609848 GCF_001879085.1 Nicotiana attenuata
AGAAGAAGAAAGAGACGGATGAAGAAAGGTAGGTCGAGGGACGAGCCTCGACTGTACATGTAAGTTTTCACTTTTCATTAAGTATTTTCATTTACTTTTATATAAATTTTGAAATACTAATTCAATTTACTTTTTCTTATAGGATCGCTTCAGAGTTGAAGCTGAGGAATTCATACGCAGCCAGCCACCTAATGAGTCGGGCGCGCCATTCAAACTTTCGGCCGAGGATGTTGAAAGACTATGGACGCAGGCTGCAGGCGGTTCAAAATGGGGGAAGGTATACGACCTTCCTACTAAGACATTCCATCGCTATAGGTGTGGAATGCAAGGAATAGGGACTTCCTCGCAAGCCGAGCAACTTGATGGGCAGAGCCTCTCCGCTATGCAGGAGACTATGACAAAGCTCACATCCGAGCTAGAAGCGTCCAAGGAAAGAGAAAAGCTTAGAGATTCTCAGTACATTGACGTGGTCGCTCAGTGCCAGGGCATGCAAGAGCAGATCAAAAATCTCCTAGATGGATCTTTTTCGATTCCCCGGTCTTGGCCATCATCGCCAGAGGCTGCCCGTCCCATTGCTCTTTCGTCCCGTCCTCCAAGTGGCCGTTCCTCCCGTCCTCCCCGTGATCATTCTTCCCATCATCGACAAATAGACCCTTCTCAATACCGTGATGATGATGAAACTTCATCAGAGGGTGATGATAATGATGTACCAAACAATCAATGAATTTTAGACAATTTGAACTAGACAAATACAATTTGTTTTCCATTGGGTTGTAATAAGAGTTAACTTAGTTTGGTAGTTCTATTGAAATTTACACTTTCTTGGTTTTAATGTAGCTTTTAATGTTGTTTTTGTGTTGTTGTTGTTGTTGTTGGGTTGTTGTTTGGTATTCTTATTGGAATTGTTGTTTGAATTGTTGTTGTTGTTGCTTGTTAGGGTTTTGGTATGACTGGCAGGTGGTGTAGCTGCCAAAACAGGCAGTTTCTGCCAAAATAATACACAGAAAAGCGACCAACTTTGGTCTCTATTTGGTTGCTTTTCACGTTCAAAAAAAATAAATTTCTGGAGAATAGCGACCAACGTTGGTCGCTACTTACCCAGATTTCTACAAAAAGCGACCAAACTTGGTCGCTATTTCGTTAAAAAAAATAAAATTTCTGGTGATATAACGACCAAAGTTGGTCGCTAAAGTATAAAAAATAAATTAAATTCATGTATTTAGGGACCAAAGTTGGTCGCTAGTTTAATAAAATAAATAAATTATTGAATAAAAAAGCGACCAACCCTGGTCTCTAGTTTCCAGATTTTAAAATATAATATTTGGATTAGAGACCAAAGTTGGTCGCTTCTTAATGATTAATAATAAATAAATAAAAAAAGTATTTTATATTTAGAGACCAACTTTGGTTGCCAAATTTATATTATTAAATTAATAAAGCGACTAAAGTTGGTCTCTATAGTCAATATCCGGAATATTTGGTCCATTTAGCTTAGAGACCAAAGTTGGTCGCTAATTAGCGACCAACTTTGGTCCCTAAATAAAAGAGACCATCAATATAGCTACCAGGTCCGTTTGGTCGCTTTTTGATCGCTTTTTAGCCAATAAGCAACCAACTCTGGTCGCTTTTTGTGGTCGCTTTTAGGCGGATTTCTAGTAGTGCCAACTCGAAAATGTATTACTTTTGGATTATGGTATTGTAATTTGCCAGAATTTATAATTGAAAGTAAAACTGTAAAAGTGATTAAAGGAGGATTATTAGTGAATAATTTGTCATTTGAGACTGGTTTTAATGTACTCATTTAGATAGAGCTAAAGTTTGAAATTGTAGTTAAAATTAAAACAATTATAAGGTCTTGATTTATGCAGTCCACACGTTTGCCCTATTTTTGGCTTCCCATGCCCATCCATATTTCCCTTAGCTGCTTTGTAAAAATGACATATAATTATAATTTCGTACGCGAGGACTATTTTTGAGAGTTGGATTTCGCATCGTTGAACTTTGTGACCTTTGTTCCCAGGCATCATGACTTTCTTGCTGTGACAAATACACCAAGTAGTTCGAGTAAATTATGGTGATAGATAATATCCTTGTAATATCTTATTGTCCTTTTCAGTTGAACAGCGTTACAAACTACAATTTGTAAGTATTATTACTATTAAAAGGAATCATTAATATCTTGAAAAAATTCTTCATGATAAAACTTGTATTTTACTCCAACTTTTAATAAGAAATGTCTCAAATCTAGTGAAGAGCATGCGCCTAAAGTAGAATAGAGGAAAGTAGCGCAGAAGATTGGCAAGTGGCAACCTGCACCTTCCTTGCCTCACACAACAAGCATGGGTATACATGGACCGGATTAGTTCGATTTTTATCAAAATTAAACCAAACCAACTATATCGGTTTGGATTGGTTCGATTTTAGCGGGTTTTTCGAATTTTTAGATTTTTTGTTACTTAAATATTGTTTCTATCTTACTTTATTAAATTTTTTATAAGTATATGTTTAGCAAAAATTAAAAAAATTGACAAACATATTATCTATTAAATATTCTTATGGGAGAATCTACTTAGTAACACATGGTAGTTATTTTTTAGTCGTCTAACAATAATTTTTCGTTGATGTACACTTTCAAAGTTAACCGAATTTAATAATTGAACATAAAAATCAATATGATACCTAAATAAGAATAACCACTTCAAATTCGAAAAAGATATAAGAATTTAATAGATCTTGATATATGAATAGGAAGAACAAAGAAATTGGCGCATTTTAGTAATACTTGATAAGAAAGTGATCATACAACCCATTATTTAAGGTTAATAAATATGTCGCACTTCATATTTTATTAAATATTAAATCCCGTAAGAGAATCCCATATTTCTAGACATTTTTATAAAAAAAATCTATATTTATATGTCGGTTTGGTTCGGATTTTTTTACTCAATACCAAACCGAATCTAGTCAAATTTTTTAATCGATTTGGTTTGACTTTTCGATTTGGTGCGATTTTTCGGTCCGGTTTGTACACCCCTAACAGGGAGAAATTCAAAAATAGCCAGATTTACAAGTGGTCATTCAAAAATAGACACAGTTTCAAAAGTAATCGAAATTTAGCCGCTTTTCATATAAAGATAAATCTGAACGAAAATACTGTTCAAAATCCGGAAAAATACTCCAATATAATATAATGGAACTCCAGTATATTATACTGAAGTATAATATACTAGAACTCCAGTATATTATACTGGAGTATAATATATTGGAGTTCTAGTATAATGATGTAACGACCCGGCCGGTTGTTTTGAGAGTTAGAGCCCTGATCTCCTATTAACTTCTTCCCCCGTATCTATTTCTACTATTGTGACTTGCCGGGAGGTTTTATTTTGGTTTTTGGAGTATTTTGGGACACTTAGTCCCTAAACGGAGGCTTAAGTCCTAGAATTTGGACAGTAGTCGGAACTGTATGAAGACGACTCCGGAATGGAGTTCCGTCGGCTCTGTTAGGTGATTTTGGACTTAGGGGCGTGTCCGGATTGTGATTTGGAGGTCCGCAGCTCATTTAGGCTTGAAGTGGCGAAAGTCGAATTTTTGGAGTTTTGGATCGGTAGTGGAATTTTTGATATCGGGGTCAGAATTCGGTTCCGGATGTTGGAGTAGGTACGTAGTGTTGAATATGACTTTTGTGTAAAATTTGGGGTCAATCAAACATGGTTTTGTTGGTTTTGGCATCGGTTGACGAATTTAGAAGTTTCAAGTTCTTTAAGTTTGAATCGGAGGATGATTTGTATTTTTAGCGTTGTTTGATGTGATTTGAGGGCTCGACTAAGTTCGTATGGTATTTTTCGATTGGTTGGTATGTTTGGTTGAGTTCCCGGGGGCCTCGGGTGAGTTTCGGGTGGTTAATGGATCATTTCCGGACTTGTTGAAATTGCAGAACTGCTGGTATCTGGTTTCCTTAATCGCGTTCGCGCCAATCCCTCCGTATTCGCATTGTGTAATTTTGGAGGATGATTTAATTGTTCTACGCGTTCACTTGTTTCCTCTCGCGATTGCGGAAGTCTGCCCCCTCCTCCTTCGCGTTCTCATCCCTCTATTCGCGTTCACATAGTAGAGCTAGGAGCGGGGGGTACCGTGACCATTTCCTCTACGCGTTCGCATTTTCCTATCCGTAAACGCGTAAGCCTGCCTTTCCCTCTTCCGCGTTCGCGTGCTTCATCACGCGTTCGTGTAGGCTAGTTCATGAGCCATTAGATTTTCCCCTTCGGGATCGCATCTCATTTTACGCGACCGCGATGTACAAACACCTGGGCAATATTAAACATTTCAAAAACGAGGGTTTGACCATTTTTATCAAAACTTGAGTTTGGGAGCTCGGATTTGGATGAGATTTTGAGGGATTTTCAGAGACATCAATTGGGTAATGATTCTTAACTTAATTTTGGTTATATCTGATCACACCCAACTATGCCTTATAAAAGAGACTAAGCGGTCGTTGCAAATATAATCCGGTTTACAAGTCCGGAGTCGAATCCCACAAAGAACTAAGCCTTAGCTACAACTGTTCAATATTGCTAAGAAGACAAGCTCGAACAATTCCTATGTTATAAATATTAAGATTCATGTATCTAATTAACTAACAAATTAAATTAGTAGATTAACAACTAGGGATACTAAGGGTTGGAGAAAAGATTAAGGAGGTCTTGAGTTATGATTTCCCCTATTGTTGGAATCCTTTCCGCTACGTTTTTTTATAAATTTGCCTAAGTCTTCTCTACCGATCATGAGCACTCTGACTGTCGTAACTCTCTCCCGAGTAATTACCACAATATTAGACATATTCTCGCGAATTACGCTAGCTGGCATTAAGTACGGCTCACTCGGATCGCACCAAGGTTTCGTTATCCCTAATCCCACCTTTAAACCCTCCGTATTGATCCCTCATATACGTTAGGAGTGATGTTATTCAACAACTACCTAAATATGCACTCTCTCCCGAGTAATACACACTAAATAGGCACAGTCGATTGAGAGCTCTTCAACCAACCACAATAATAACGTAGTTGAACAAATAGAGAAAATACTACAGCAAATCTATATTAACGTAACAGGAAAATCATCCTCCAAAAGGTTCCATCAAAACCCTAGATAACAAATTAGCTATTCATAATAGTATGCATAACTACAATACTCGAATTCATAACCAACAGTGGAGAATAGGAAGAAGGAAGTGAAAAACTCGTAGAAGAATTCTCCGCCTTGCTCCTAGTGCGTTCTTGCCTCCTTAGGCCGAATCTCGGTCTCCACGACGGCTCCGTGCTCTCCTTAGGTCTAAAATCTGTATCCAAACTTGATCTCGCTCAAAAGTGGCATTTTTAGGTCTATTTATATGTGTAGGAAAAGCCCTAAACGTGTAGGTCAACTCCTATTCAAGCCGGAAAACAATTAAAACCTTCAAAACTCGGACTGGACCTGGCCGTAGGCCTGGCGTCGCCTGGATAACGCCAGCCTAGGCCTGGCTTTAAGCTGGCCTCGCCTGGATAAAGCCTGGTTGAGCTGGCTTTTGCCCGGCTTCTCCTTTTCACCGTTCTCGAGCGCACTTTCGATGTTTAAGTATCCCTTTTGCTCTACTATCATCTCCAATTCACCTACACATAAACTAGACTCCATTACGCGCAACTAAAGTGTAATTTATCATTAAAGCATGTAAAATACAAGGCACATAATGTACAAAACTACGGAATTATAGCCACACATCAATATCGCACTAATCTATCCTTAATTTTATCATTTAATTTCGGACTTGGGGTGCAAAGTTGGGAAAAATGGGAAGAAGTTCTTCAACAGAGATTTCGAGTTTTGATTGGGATTTTGACATCGGATTAGGATAACTTTGGTACGAGTGAACTCGTGAGTGAATGGGTGTTCATATTTGGTAACTTTTACCCGATTTCGAGACATGGGCCGGGGGAGGCTTTTTGGGAAATTTTTCCAGTTTCTTGCCTTAGCTTTAATTTCGATAGCTAGATTAGTTTCCGTAGCTGTATTTATGTTATGTAATTGATTTGGCCAGATTTGGGCCATCCAGAGTCGGATATTTATGGAAAGAGCGTCGTTCCGGATTGACTTGAGCTTGGTTCGAGGTAAGTGGCTTGCCTAACCTTGTGTGGGGGAACTCCCCTTAGGATTTGGTATTGTTTTGATATGTGAGCGCCGTGTACGCGAGGTGACAAGTACGTACACGGGCTATTTGTTGTAAAACCTCGTTTTTCACTAAATCATAACTGGTTTCTCCTTATTTCAACTATACTAGCATATGTAACCATCCTGTTTTAGTTAGAATAGCATGCCTACGTATTTTAACTGCCTATTTGAACTCTGTGCAGCAAGTTTAGTAATTGAAAAGGAAATTGAATGCTTAAAGGAATTAAACAAGTAATTGAACATAAGGGAGGGTACAAATTCACAATAACAATCTGAAATGGTAAAAGCCTAAATATCCCCAGCTGAGTCGCCATGCTGTCGCGCCCCTTTTTCTCGCGAAATCGGGTTTATGACATTTGGTATGGGACAACTCCTTCCTTTTGGGAACTGGGTTTTACATTTGAAGAGTCGCCACCTAATGATTTAAGGTGCATTAGGACACCAATAGGGTTCAATTCTAAGTTTTGTTTGAATAACCAGAGATAGGGTAAGGGCTTGAAATTATCCTAAGGGGAAGGTGTTAGGCACCCCTCAGGATCCACTAGTATGGTTCCCGGCCAGACAGTTGATTGCGAATTTGGTTCAATTGACATATAAACAGATAAGGCTCAAGTAAGAGGGGATTTTAATAAACAACTGTTTGAAAGTAAACAAAGTTTGAAAGAGCAATTAAGGCTGATTTTAAACAAGGAGTTGCAATGCTTTTAAAAGAAAAGGGAAATAAAGGAAGGAGGTCCTAGGTTTATTTAAAATATGGTCACATCAATACAATACCTGGTAATCACTCCTCAAAAGAGGGGCTACACGTGGTATTAGTGCACCGGTCATCATATCCATATCTACCCTTTCCCACTCCGTTTAAAGTACTAAAGCGCGGATTGGTCTCGACCATTATTGCATGCTCTTACCCGTCCCATTCCTATCAGTCCCGGAGGAATTTAGGACTACTATTCCTAAAGGGGAGGGATATTAGGCTGATTTTGGTTTCAAAAGGTAAAAATCTAAGGCGACATACAAAACAAATAATACGGCATGTAAAGGGAAACATGTAAACATGTAAAGGCTCATGTATACCTCCTCAAACAAACACATAAATAGCATGACTTGCACATCATTTAAAGTCTGATTAAAAATACTAAAGACGAGGGGAGTTCAGTTGTTGAAGGCACCAGCTTAATACATAACTCAGCTAAGAAGTCTGAATCAGGCCTGCCTGCTAGTTGTAACAATTTCAAAAGGCGGATTCAATTTTATTGTTATTACCCTAAGGCTTGCCTAAGTGTTTGGGTGAGCTCTTAGGAACATAGTATCTACTTACTTATTTAGATGTGTGGCCAAGCAGAACAACTTTTAAACGAATGGTTTGAGACCCTATAGGCATGCTTGCTAGACCTCGTTAAAATAAGGAAATTAGATTATTTAAAACCGGTTCAGAATAAGCTGATTTTAAAACAGACTAGTTTCAGATTCTGCAGGTGATGGTATCTACTATTGCTGATTTAAAACCCTATGGACATGATATCTAACATTGAATATGAATAGAAACGAACCAGATTTTTCTTTACTTATTTTGGGAATCCCTATAGGCATGATTCTAGGAAGGGTTACTGATTTTAATGATATCTGATTTTAACCATTTAAATCCTAATAACATGGTATCTAAAATGCAGAATTAAACATGCATAATCTAAAACAACAGATCCTATAGACATGATTTCTATTGTGGCCATTTTTAGTTCCTATAGGCATGATTTCTAAATTGCAGAATTAAACTGCAGAATCTTAAGTCCTATAGGCATGATTTCTACCCTCAAGCATGCATAATTCCCAACCCTTTTCACTAGCCAACCCCAGTGTTTATTACAGAAATTATTACAGACCCAGTAATGAATTACATCAGAAAAGTACTAAGAAAAGTTACAACCAGAGGAAGCCTGATTCTTGACTTCCTCTTTGAGTTATGGAATAAACCACCTCAAATGCTATTGATCCAAAGCCTTTCTCAGACTTGAATGTGTCAAAGTTCCCTAAGGGTCTCAAGAGGACCCCGGGAAGTGCTCACACCCAAGTTACGTAACCAGAATAGAGATGAGTGCAGTGTGGAAATGCCAGCCCTTATGTGTCCAAGTTCAGAGGGAACTCATGGGTCCCAAGGCAAGGCTAACACAAGAGGGGCAGAACCCAAGTCTAAGAGTAGAGTGGAAGTGCAGGAATAGAGTTTTAAAACTGAGGGGGTAAAGGAGAGGGGTAAAGGGTGGTAGGGAAATAGTAATTAGTAAAATACAGAGTTGATAACTTCATACAAGGGGGTCAGGGATTGGGAATTCATTGCAAGGAGCCTAAGTACTTAGGCAAGGGTCAGGTTTGTGCTTGCACAACAATAGAAGATGCTGGCATGCCTATAAGCCAACCAGAACACACAACAACCAGAGAAAACATGGAGGTTATGATCCCAGGGGGATCAAGTTTGGGTCATGGACAACAATGTTCAATGTGTCCATGCCCCATACCAAACACATTGGGGATGGGGATTTAAGGTTCACAGGCCATGATAAGTAAGTAACAGAAACATTAATTCAGAAAAGAAAAGGTAGAATACATCATTCTTAATGATGGAACTTAGTTAAATACAAACAGGAGACAAACAAGAATGAAAGAAACAGTAAAGAAATATGTTGTTGTTGATGCTGAAAATTAGTTAGAACATACCAGTCAGAGAAGCAAAGTGCAGTAAAGAAAAGTAAGCAGGACTCCAAAATCTAGCCTTGGCTTTCAGCCGGCTAAACAGACAGTAGAACAAGTAGCAGTAAAGCAAGAGAGAGTTTTTGAGTGTATGTGTGTGTTTTTAACTTAAAATTGTTCGTCTCTGAAAGAAGAGAAGTACAGGGTATTTATAGCTTCTTGAATACGAGTGAAAGAGAAATAATAAGCCACAAACATGGAAACAATCACTATTCAGAATCAATTATACAAGTGATCAACTTTAATCAAGGGATCACTTGCTTAACGGGCAGTGACCGGTCCAAAATAAGGAAAGAAATCAATTTGAAAGCAGGCTGATAGTTGCCATAAGAGAAGTAGTAAAACATTAAGTAAGCAATCGAGTCTAGGTACAGAAATACACTAATTTTGGAAAGAATTCAGCAAGGCAAGACAGGAAAAGAAATCAAATAACCTTAACAGGCGAGTGAAATCAGGATTTCACAAAGGAAAAGTTTGAAATCGGTCACAAAATTGAAGGTCAATCAAAGAAGGAAACTCAGCACATAAATAGAGTGCACAAACACTAGACATGCGAGGCCAAACTATTAGCAAAAAGAAACAGCGTGAAATAATAGTACAAAGTTAGCAGACAGCAAACATTCGAAGCATGATAGTCATGTAGGTCAGGTCACATTGAATCCGTAGTGAAGAAACATAGAATATCAACGCAGGCGAAGATCTCACGGTAGCAGGTGAAGAAAACCCCCTTTGAAAATTTAGGGTTTCGAGCATAATCGAGTTTTAGAGAAGATAGAAATCCAGAATCAGAAGAATCACACAAAGGAATAAGAGATTTTGAAATAAAGAACTTCAAATCGAGTCATGTACTTAAACGAACGGTCTCAGACCCAAAGCCATAGGGTTTTCAACAATAGTAGAGTTTTAAAAGAGGATAAACAAGCGAATCAGACAAAACTCAAACAAACAAGCATTCGTCTAATAAACAGTCAAAAGAAATTGGGGCTTTTAACATGCAAACCCAGGTAGAAGAACGATATAAGCAAACATAGCAAAATATGCCCAGAAAATCAGAGAAAAGTTTCGAAATAACTTAACAAGAAAACCCTAATCGGAAAAGATAAAGAGTTTTGAAAGCGGAGTTTTCAAAGAAACTTCGAGAAAAATGCTTAGAAGTTCAAAGCAAACATAGATCTGAAGCAGATCTAAAAGAAATCAAAAGAACCTTAGAGATTAGGGTTTCAGAAGAACCCCAAATGGTGAGAAAGCCCTTGAAAACCATCGATCTAAGCAGGAGAGTCAAAAGTCTGACTCGAATAGCCATGGCTGGACGGAGAAAGGTCAGAGATGACCGGAGAACAGTCATCGAGCAAAGACTGGACAAAACCCCTTCAGGATCTGGTCATGAGACCACAGAAACGAACACGTAGAAGCCATGGGAGGATGATACAGGTCTCCGATGACCTTGGAAGGCCATGGATTAGGGCGGATTAGGGTGGCGACTTCTAGGGTTTGATGGGGTTGTAGAGAGAATTTGGGAGAGGATGGGTTTCAGAGGCGGCGGATTATGAAGAATGAAAAGGGTTTGGGGGGGTCTTTGGGTTTAATTAGGAAAGGATTAATGGGACCCGTTGATCTAAACGATCAACGGCTAGGATTAAATGGGAGTCCGGGTGGGTCATTTAAATGGGTTGGGTCGGTTTGAATGGGAATTGGGTCAGGATATTCGGGATTCAAATTGGGGTTCAATTTGGGCTATAATCGAAATAAAATGGGGCTAACATTTAAATAGCCAATTTTCCTATTTTGATTTATAAAAAATAATAAAATAATTTCTGTAAATAAATTAAAGGTGCCAAAATGATTTATAGTACATAGCTATCAAATTAAAAATACTGGACTTAATTTTTATAGATATAAACGCAATTAAATCTAAAAGGGGCTAATATTGCAATTATATGCAATTTAGCCTTAAAAATACTAAATCAATTTATAAAAAATATGCAAAAATATCTTAGCTATATGTTAGTATAAAATATGAGAGTCCAACAAATGAATTACCAAAATGATAATTTTGGTAATTATTATTAGTTTTTATGAATGAAATAGGGAAATAAATTGGTTTAAAAATCTTTAAAAATTGAGGAAAAATAGTAAGACATTTGGACATGCTTATATATGCACACATGTGCTATATTGAAAGTATTTTGCATATTGAAAATATATAGAGAAAAATTGGGTATCAACAGCTGCCCCTCTTTACCCGG
Organism: Nicotiana attenuata; assembly: GCF_001879085.1. Lineage (NCBI taxonomy): Eukaryota > Viridiplantae > Streptophyta > Magnoliopsida > Solanales > Solanaceae > Nicotiana > Nicotiana attenuata. The sequence continues at coordinate 8,575,984 of NC_031989.1, forward strand.
GAAGGATGAAAGAGTTGTCGGGTAAAGATATGATGGCCAATTTTGACCGAGCGAAATGGTTTGAAGAGGTTTAGGCCGCGCCCTGGCTTCTGGGCTGCCATATGTAGTTCGAGGTCCATCGGCGGAGTATGCCGGTGGAAACTTTTTAAGAACGGACGCAATATCCAGGACGGGGTGGGTGGTTAAGGTCTGATAGGGCTGTGGGAACCGGAGCGGGATCGCTCCTGCTGAGATGGCCGTTGCTCGCTGGTTTACCTGCAAATAAGCAATACAAGCATATATTATGCGTAAATTTAAACATGATGCAAATTCCCGTCGGACCATGAAGGTTGTCTTTGGACGGTTAGGATGACGTCCTTAGACCATGATGTCCTGGGCCATGAATGAAGGATTCACAGGCCATGAAATGATGCTCTCGGGCTATGAGGATGATGCCTCCGAACCATGATGCCTTTGAATGATGATATGCAAAAGATTAAAAGGGTCCTCAGGCCATGACATGGTGTTCTCGGGCTATGAAAATGATGCCTCCGAACGATGACGCCTTTGGATAATTTGGCAATCTTTCAGCCCATGAGATGCAGTAGGTGGCGATCTTTCAGCCATGTGATGCATTATGAGGCGATCTTTCAGCCATGCAGATGTAGTATGAGGCGATCTTTCAGCCGTGCAATGTGGCGATCTTTCAGCCATGCAATGCAATATGAGGCGATCTTTCAGCCATGCAATGTGGCGATCTTTCAGCCATGCAATATGGCAATCTTTCAGCCATGCAATGCAGTATGAGGCGATCTTTTAGCCATGCAATGTGGCGATCTTTCAGCCATTCAGATACAGTATGAGGCGATCTTTCAGCCATGCAGATGTAGATGAAATGGCGATCTTTCAGCCATGCAAATGTAGAAGAGGTGGCGATCTTTCAGCCAAGAAAATGCAGATGAGGTGGCAATCTTTCAGCCATGCAAATGCAGATGAGGTGGCGATCTTTCAGCCATGCAAATGCAGATGAGGAGGCGATCTTTCAGCCATGCCAATGTAGATGAAGTGGCGATCTTTCAGCCATGCAAATGTAGATGAGGTGGCGATCTTTCAGCCATGCAATGCAGATAGAGACATCGTTTAGTCTCGGAAGGCAGAATGGTAGCCTTATGCAATGCAAAAAATGCAGATAGAGACAACATTTAGTCTCGGAAGGCAGAATGGTAGCCTTATGCAATGCAGAAAATGCAGATAGAGATAGCGTTTAGTCTCGGAAGGCAGAATGGTAGCCTTATGCAAGAAATAAAAGGGTAAATGGTAATAGGGCTTTTCTTAGCTGATAGCAGATTGCGGTATCGTGACTGCTGGGGACACTGTGACACACGGAATGTCACTGGTGTGTGTGGATAGCAAATGTGAGTAAACGCAACGGTCCTGGGAGTTGTATTCCTGAACAATGTTTGTCTCGTGAGTGTATAGTATGTTCGATGATTTCGGAATCCAAGTGCCTGCATCCAAAGAAAAATCGTGAGTTTTGTAAAGGGGGAGGTTAGTTCGTATCCCCACTGGCTATGCTTGACCTGCTTGGCTTTGATCTGGTGATACTGTATGTATCATTGGGGTAGCATTGCTAAACAAGGCAATTTCAATAATAAACATGCGTGAGTTTGTAAAAAGTGCGACATGAACGTATAGTTAAAATAATAATTTTTTAGATGAACCGACGATTGTGACGTGGTTCGGGACATTGCAACCTTTCATGCTACGGAATTTTGAGGGCCCTCCTCAAAATTCTGCCCCAGTTTAAATGGATTGATGCCCCAATTTTGAAGGCTCTGGACATTCTGTCTTGGTAGAGTTGACCATGACATACCGCGTTCACTCTTTTCACATCTATAAGAGCTAGCTGCTCGTAACGACTCTTCACCCATTCTGCATCGTCGAGCTCAGCTTCCCGTATGATCCTTAAGGAAGGAATTTCTACTTCGGCGGGAATAACGGCTTATGTACCATATACCAGCATATAGGGAGTTGCCCCAGTTGATGTGCGAACTGTGGTGCGATATCCTAACAGAGCGAATGATAACTTCTCGTGCCACTGTTTATGCTTCTCTATCATCTTTCTCAATATTTTCTTGATGTTCTAATTGGTGGCTTCTACGGCTCCGTTCATTTGAGGCATGTAGGCTGTAGAATTCTTGTGTCTGATCTTGAAGTTTCACACATAGCTTTTATCAAGTCGCTGTTGATATTGGAGCCATTATCAGTAACGATTGATTCTGGAATCCCGAATCGGCAAACAATGCGGTCGCGAACAAAGTCTGACACGACTTTCTTAGTCACTGCCCTGTAAGATGCTGCTTTGACCCACTTGGTGAAGTAGTCAATTGCCACTAGGATGAACCTGTGTCCGTTGTATGCAGCAGGCTCGATCGGTCCAATAACATCCATTTCCCAAGCGGCGAACGGCCACGGCGAGCTTGTTGCATTAAGCTCATTTGGAGGTAACTTTATCGTGTCTGCATGTATTTGACAGCGGTGGCATTTCCGGACATACTGGATGCAGTCTGTTTCCATAGTCATCCAAAAGTAACCAGCCCGAAGTATCTTCTTTGCTAAAACAAAACCATTCATATGCGGACCGCAGGTCTCAGCATGAATTTCTTCTAGCAGTTTGGATGCTTCCTTTGCGTCGACACACCTTAGTAGTCCCAAATCAGGAGTCCTCCTATACAGGATTCCTCCGCTGTGAAAGAAGTTGTTGGACAATCTCCACAGTGTGCATTTCTGAGTATGATTGGCAAGCTCCGGGTACTCTCCTTTTGCCAAATATTCCTTGATATCATGAAACCAAGGCTTTCCGTCTGCTTTCTCTTCAACATGGGCACAGTAAGCTGGCTGATTATGAATTCTCACTGGTATGGGATCAATGATATTCTTATCAGGATGCTGTATCATGGATGACAGGGTAGCCAATGCATCGACGAATTCATTCTGGATTCTCGGAACATGTCGGAATTCTGTCTTTGTGAACCTCTTTCTCAATTCCTGTACCTGATGCAGATACGGGAGTATCTTGGAGTTCTTGGTTGCCCATTCTTCTCGCACCTGATGTATGAGTAGGTCTGAATCCCCAATCACTAGCAACTCTTGAATGTTCATGTCAATGGCCATTTTTAGCCCTAGGATGCAAGCTTCATATTCGGCTATGTTGTTGGTGCACGGGAACCTGAGCTTGGCAGACACCGGATAATGCTGACCTGTTTCTGATACTAGGACTGCTCCTATGCCAACTCCTTTAAAATTTGCTGCTCCATCAAAAAACATTCTCCAACCATCATAGGATTCTGCAATGTCTTCTCCTATGAATGATACCTCTTCGTCAGGAAAATACGTTTTCAGGGGTTCGTATTCTCCATCTATGGGATTTTCAGCAAGGTGATCTGCTAGTGGCTGTCCCTTGATTGCCTTCTGAGTTACGTAGACAATGTCAAATTCACTTAACAGGATTTGCCACTTGGCTAGCTTGCCAGTGGGCATAGGCTTCTGGAAGATGTACTTCAAAGGATCCATCCTTGATATGAGTTATGTAGTATAGGCACAGAAGTAATGCCTCAGCTTCTGGGCTACCCAAGTCAAAGCACAACAGGTGCACTCTAACAGTGAATACCGGGCCTCGTACGGGGTGAACTTCTTACTGAGGTAATAAATGGCCTGCTCCTTCCTCCCCGTTTCATCATGCTGCCCCAGAACACAACCGAACGCTCCATCCAATACTGCGAGGTAGAGTAACAAGGGTCTACCTGCCTCAAGCGAGACTAAGACTGGTGGTGTTGACAGGTATTCCTTGATTCTGTCGAAAGCTTTTTGGCAGTCATCAGTCCATTTGGTAGCGGCGTCCTTCTTCAACATCTTAAAGATTGGCTCAAATATAACTGTAGACTGTGCTATGAACCGGCTGATATAATTAAGTCTTCCCAAGAAACTCATCACGTCCTTCTTGTTCTTTGGCGGTGGAAGTTTCTGAATGACCTTGACCTTTGATGGATCCAGTTCTATTCCTCGGCGGCTCACGATAAACCCAAACAACTTTCCGGCGGGAACCCCAAATGCACACTTTGCGGGATTCAGTTTCAAGTTGTACCTTCGCAATATGTTGAAGAACTTCCTCAGATGTTCCATGTGATCAATGGACTTCTTGGACTTAATGATGACATCATCCATATATACTCAATTTCTTTATGTGTCATATCATGAAAAATGGTAGTCATGGCCCTCATGTAGGTGGCCCCTGCATTCTTTAGGACGAACGACATCATTTTGTAACAATACATTCCCACGGCGTAATGAAAGCCGTTTTCTCAACATCTTCCTCATCCATCCAGATCTGATGATAACCGGCGAAGCAATCAACGAATGACTGTAACTCGTGCTTGGCGCAATTGTCGATCAGGATGTGTATATTTGGCAAGGGGAAGTCGTCTTTCGGACTGGCCCGGTTGAGATCCTGGTAGTCGACACAGACTCTTACCTTCTCGTCCTTCTTTGGTACTGGTACAATGTTGGCTAACCATGTTGGGTATTCTACTACCCTGAGAACCTTATCTTTGACTTGCTTATGACTTCTTCCTTGATTTTCAAACTCATGTCAAGCTTGAACTTCTTGAGCTTCTGCTTTACCGGCGGACATGTCGGGTCGGTTGGCAATTAAGGGCCACAATAGATGTACTTAGACCAGTCATGTCATCATATGACCAGGCGAATATGTCCTCATATTCCATTAGAAATTCTGTGTATTCCTTCTTTTTTTACGGCGACAAGTGAACGCTGATTCGTGTTTCCTTGACATTTTTTGCATCTCCCAGGTTAACAATTTCTGTTTCGTCCAGGTTGGACTTAGGTCGATATTCAAAGCTCTCAACTTTTTTAACAATCTCCTCCGGTATGTCATCTTCTTCTGAGTCAATGTCTGTTTGTTACGTCGTCTCATTGCATGTCACAGTCATTGGTTCATCAAGATAAGTAATAGTAATGTTGTATAAGTAAAGTAATGAGAGAAAAATAATAATGAGTGTCGATTCATAAAAAAACCGAAATGCTTTGATAAATTTCATAATTGTTGCGAACATTGAAGATCTTATTTGCGGGAAACGAAAAAAAATGCGAAAAGAAAAATCATCTAGTAAAATAAAACAGTGCATGATGCTTGTTTAGCCTTGCTACCCCGAGGCTCGCCGGGCTCTGGTGGTCTTGATGGTCCAGTTGTTGAGGTATGCTCCTCTACTCACAGCTTGTATGGAAGGACCTTACTCCCCCTCCTCCTCGAAAACAACACAGCAGTCCATGTCATTGTCTTCTAAGAACAAGTTCTTCACCGCAGCAAGTGCCTCCTCTTCGTCTGTCCCATAAACAATGTCAGCCTGTTGGAAAGTCTGCTCCAAAGGCGGTATAGGCTGTTCCAGTGGATAGTAAGGACTGCGCCATGGTGGCGACCAGTTGTTAAATTCTTCCCAAGTGTACTCGTATCCCAGACCGAAAGTAGTGTCGTGCTTCTTGAGCTCTATGGGTTTAGCGATCCCCTGGAGGTTCTTGCCAAGCCCCTTTCCAGGTTCGTACCCACTCCAGTTCAATATACTCTCGATCTTGTTGTCCCACCATTTATCTTTGTCAACAGCATTGACTCGCTCGATGTGGTGGTAGGTCTCCCCACCTAACATTCTTATTCCCCCTATCGCCGGAATGGTCCGACGACTGTATATTGGGTTGCTGCCATCACCGTGAATGATTACTTCCTGGTGATTCCATTCAAATTTCACGGCCTGGTGAAGTGTCGAAGCCACAACCCCCGTAGAATGAATCCAAGGGCGTCCTAATAGCAAGTTGTAGGATGCGGGCACATCTATTACTTAGAACTCAACATCGAACCAGGTTGGTCCCATCCGAAGACACAGGCTGATTTCACCGATGGTGGCCCTCTAGGACCCAACAAAAGCTTTTACGTTGATCGCTCCTTCTTTTATCTCGTGCAAACCTTTGCCCAACTTCTTGAGCATTACCAGAGGATAGCTGTTAAGGCTGGAACCCCTGTCGACCAGGATCCTGGTGATGAAATAATCCTCACATTGTATGGTGATATGCAGGGCTCTTTTCTGACCCAACCCTTCAGGTGGCAGCTTGTCCTCATAGAAGGTGATTTTGTGGCTCTCTAATACCTGTCTTGCCATGTTGGCCATTTCTCCGCCAGTGATGTTACTCGGTACGTATGCCTCACTCAACACCTTCAACAGAGCATTTTTGTGTGTCTTGGAGTTCTGCAACAAAGAGAGGATAGATATTTGCGCTGGTGTTATGTTTAGCTGGTCAATGACCGAATACTCCTTGGCCTGTATCTTCCTCCAAAGGTCATCTGGGCCTGTTTCAATGATGACCGGCCGATTGGAAGCTTCCTTACTTGACTCAGCTAAGTGCTCCGGGGTATAGACTATTCTAGTCCTTGTCATACCCTGGGCTGCAATAGTCTCTTCGAACCAGACTTTGCCTTTCCTCCTAGCCTCGGCCGTATAATCCCAAGGGATAGCTTTTGTATGGAATGATGGCATGGTGGTCATCGCCACTGGAATTGGTGCGGCTAACTTAACTTCAAATGTGACATGTTCCTTGGGTGGTAAAATTATAACCTCAAACGGTGTCGGTGATGGTGATGCCTCAAACTCGAGCGAGATAGACACGTCTACCTCAGTGACCACGGATGGTTGCATCTGGACCATGATGGGGTTAAGAGTAACTGCTGGCTTTTTTGGATCATCACCTTCTGCGATCAACCCAATGGATCCCTCGGGATCCCAATCATCCTCTATTTCAATCATGTGAACACCCCCGCCCTTATGGTCTGGCAGAGGGTTGTTGCGGACATTCGGGGCGGGTTCTTTTGCCACAATAACCTTATTATCGATCAGAGACTGGATCTCGTCTTTCAAAGAGCGACATTCATCGATGGTGTGTCCCTTCATGCCAGAGTGGTATGCACAGGATTTGTTTTGGTTGACCCACTGAGAAGGATTCTCAGGGGTTGAAGCAGGGATGGGAGTGACATAACAGGTTGCTTTGAGTCTCTCATATAGTTGGTCAATGGGTTCAGCAATGGCTGTATATTGTTTGGGAGGCATGCGTTCAAAATTTGGTCGCGGTCTAGGGAAGTTTTGACGAGTAGGAGGTGACTGATAGTGGGATGGTTAAGTATTGTAGGTTTGGTAAACTTGCACGGGTTAGGAATATCTAGGTGAAGTAGGTTGATATATGGGAGGTGGAGATGGTTGATAGGCGGGTGGTGAGGGTGCTTGGTAATTTGGAGTGGGCTGATATGTGAGTGGAGGTGTCGGGTAGGTTTGGTATTTGACAGGAAATTTGGTTCTTTGTGCAACCATCACAGCTCCTACGTCCCTTATTCTTGACAACCCCCGGACTATAAGTGCCATATTTGTACTTGCAATCGGCTCGAACTTTCGTAACAATCATACGCTTTTGATGCGCTCTTTGATCCTTTCACCAGCTTGATAATGTCAGAAAAATTTGATAGGCTCTCATATATCATAGCCTTTCAAATACTGTGGTCTTGAGCCGGACAAAAATTTGTTCTATTTTTCATCTGTTCCTCTAAGCAGGTCTAACCTTAGCAGCTTCGGACCTCCAGCGAGTAGATACCGCATAATTGTTTCTGGGACTGTCATTCTTTAGATTCTGAATATAGAAACACATCTTGCTCATTCCCATGTAACCTGAACCTGTCCATAAAGTCGACGCCATTGGCCTACCCGTTCAACCACTTCTTCGATCTTGGCTACATGTCCAAGACAAAGCATCTTCCTTCAAGCTCCTCATGAAGAGTTCATTGCGGATTCTCTCGTCTTCCCTACTTCCAATAGCTGTCACAGTAATCGTTCTCAAATGGACCCTTGGATCTCCTGTACCATCATACATTTCGAACTGGAGTTTGTACTCCTCTTGGCAGTTCGACATCGGGCTGTATGCAAAGATCTTCATAGTTCAGCCCCTCAATTCCCTTGCTTCCTTCAACGCCTTGAATCCGGCTAGTCAATTTCTTAAGTTTTTCAGCCAGGTTCCTGATGAGCAAGTCTTTATCATCAGACTCGGGTGTGCCTGAGATCGATTGGGTGGAGTGTGGCATAGTCTCCACGTAGATGGGGGTATTATGGTGGGTGTGGAAGTGGTCATTTGTGGTGTTTTGGAATTCTGGGATGAGTAACGGGGTGTTGTTTGAGGCATGGCAGGTGTTTCAGTGGTGGTGAGGAGTGGGATGGTTCTGTTGCTTTGGGATATTTTGTGGAGGTGTAGGGTTCTGAGCATTTGGGAAATTGATATCTGGAGTGGTGAGGGAAAATGACAGATTTGCCAGATTCCGGACCTAATCAAGTTCTTCTTGGAATTTCAGCAGCTTTTGTTCAAATTGGGATGCACTTTCCTTAGGAACCTGAGTACCATGACCATGAGTGGCCTCTACCCGTTCAGTTGAATTCTCCTTTCTGACATTGTTCAAATCTTCCGTTTTCCCTTTGTTCTTGTTTTTGACAAGACTAAGAGGAGGAGTGGGTGGAGGGCCCCTGGATCTCGTGGAATAGGATGATGTTGCCAGAGTGTACGAACTAACCTTCGGGGAAGGGAATAATAAAACAAAAAGGTAAAAAGTTAGTGAGGATCATAAAAAAATGTTGCAATATTTAAATACATAGTGCCGGAATATAAAGCGTGTCCTAATTTGGGAGCCTCGTTGTCCCCGAGGTAGGCCTAGCGACAAATTAATTTGGAGAACTTAGGATGCTAAATGCCTCATTTTATTGATAAAAAATAGACGAATCCCAAATTGACACTAAATAAACAGGAAATGGAAATCACTAATGGCCATCGGCCTTATTACATTTGATAAAGCGAAAAGAAAAACTTCTATCCTACTTGGTCCCAGAAGGACCTTCCCTAGATTCGGCATCCATGGCTCCGTCGAACAGCTTTCCCAACTCGCGAAGTCCCAGCAATAGGTAGGCCCTGGCTAGGTGTCCGCCTTCGGTTCCTTCAGCATTTTGGCAATCTTCGACCCTTTTGAGAAATGATTTTAGTCACTAGAGTGTAAATCTTTTCACCAGCTTAGCAATCTTGGGTGGATGTTGGTGACCATGCCGAATCTGGGACTTCGTACCTCATATTTCTGCAAGGCAAATAAGGTTAGGCCCTTACCCCCACCAGACTCGACTATTTAATATCAACAATTAGCATGACGCATTTTTAGTTCTCCAAATAAATGCACAGAACATGGTGATGTCCGTTTGGGTTTAGGGAAACCAAGTGGACTTTGGACAGGGCTATCTTAAAGAGTCATTATGCGGACAACATAACTGACTCGGTTAGGTTTGACCATGATGCATGCATAGTTTAAATAGAGTAAGGTTTCTATGGGATTTTAGACTGGTACCCTTGAGCGGACAACTCAAGGGGGAAAGGCACGGAACCGTCGACTACACCGTTGATCGACTGGTTTTACCGCAAATATGCCTTTTTCGGATTTAGGGGTGATAATATGGGAAGAGCGCAACCACTCATTATAAGAGTTGCCATGGGAATTGTTTGGCACGAGTGGAATATGATGTTGAGCATGATTATGCAATAATTAAAAGCATGTTGTCACGTATTTGCACGTTAAGAAGGCAGTAGATACAACAGTTTCATAATTTAAAGCAGTAGTAAAGGAAAGAAACAAAGAAGACAAGCCAGTTTTGCAATTGAAAAGGAAATTGAATGCTTAAAGGAATTAAACAAGTAATTGAACATAAGGGAGGGTACAAATTCACAATAACAATCTGAAATGGTAAAAGCCTAAATATCCCCAGCAGAGTCGCCATGCTGTCGCGCCCTTTTTCTCGCGAAATCGGGTTTATGACATTTGGTATGGGACAACTCCTTCCTTTTGGGAATTGGGTTTTGCATTTGAAGAGTCGCCACCTAATGATTTAAGGTGCATTAGGACACTAATAGGGTTCAATTCCAAGTTTTGTTTGAATAACCAGAGATAGGGTAAGGGCTTGAAATTATCCTAAGGGGAAGGTGTTAGGCACCCCTCAGGATCCTCTAGTGTGGTTCCCGGCCAGACAGTTGATTGTGAATTTGGTTCAATTGACATATAAACAGATAAGGCTCAAATAAGAGAGGATTTTAATAAACAACTGTTTGAAAGTAAACAAAGCTTGAAAGAGCAATTAAGGCTGATTTTAAACAAGGAGTTGCAATGCTTTTAAAAGAAAAGGGAAATAAAGGAAGGGGGTCCTAGGTTTATTTAAAATATGGGTCACATCAATGCAATACCCGGTAATCACTCCTCAAAAGAGGGGCTACACGTGGTATTAGCGCACCGGTCATCATATCCATATCTACCCTTTCCCACTCCGTTTAAAGTACCAAAGCGTGGATTAGTCTCTACCACTATTGCATGCTCTTACCCGTCCCATTCCTATCAGTCCTAGAGGAATTTAGGACTACTATTCCTAAAGGGGAGGGATATTAGGCTGATTTTGGTTTCAAAAGGTAAAAATCTAAGGCGACATACAAAACAAATAATACGGCATGTAAAGGGAAACATGTAAACATGTAAAGGCTCATGTATACCTCCTAAAACAAACACATAAATAGCATGACTTGCACATACATTTAGGGCCTGATTAAAAATACTGAAGACGAGGGGAGTTCAATTGTTGGAGCAGACCAGCTTAATACATAACTCAGATAAGAAGTCCGAATCAGGCCTGCCTACTGGTTGTAGCAATTTCAAAAGGCGGATTCAATTTTATTGTTATTACCCTAAGGCTTGCCTATGTGTTTGGGTGAGCTGTTAGGAACATAGTATCTACTTACTGATTTAGAAATGTGGCAAAGCAGAACAACTTTTAAACGAATGGTTTGAGACCCTATAGGCATTCTTGCCAGACATCGTTAAATAAGGAAATTAGATTATTTAAAACTGATTAAAAATAAGTTGATTTTAAAACAGACTAGTTTCAAATTCAGTAGGCGATGGTATCTACTATTGCTGATTTTAAACCCTATGGACATGATATCTAACATTGAATGCGAATAAAAACAAACCAGATTTTTCTTTACTTACTTTGGGAATCCCTATAGGCATGATTTCTACGAAGGGGTACTGATTTTAATGATATCTAATTTTAACCATTTAGATCCTAATAATATGGTATCTAAAATGCAAAATTAACATGCATAATCTAAAACAACAGATCCTATAGACATGATTTCTATTGTGGTCATTTTTAGTTCTTATAGGCATGATTTCTAAATTGCAGAATTAAATATGCAGAATCTTAAGTCCTATAGGCATGATTTCTTAATTACAAAATTAAACATGCAGATCTTAGGTCCTATAGGCATGATTTCTACATTACAAAATTAAACATGCAGATATTAGGTCCTATAGGCATGATTTCTAAATTACAGAATTAAACATGCAGATCCTAGGTCCTATAGGCATGTTTTGTAAATTACAGAATAAAACATGCAGATCTTAGGTCCTATAGGCATGATATCTACCCTCAAGCATGCATAATTCCCAACCCTTTTCACTAGCCAACCCTAGTGTTTATTAGAAATTAATACAGACCCATTAATGAATTACATCAGAAAAGTACTAAGAAAAGTTACAACTAGAGGAAGCCTAATTCTTGAATTCCTCTCTGAGATATGGAATAAACCACCTCAAATGCCATTGATCCAAAGCCTTTCTCAGACTTGAGTGTGTCAAAGTTCCCTAAGGGTCTCGAGAGGACCCCGGGCAGTGCTCACACCCAAGTTACATAACCAAAATAGAGATGAGTGCAGTGTGGAAATGCCATCCCTTATGTGTCCAAGTTCGGAGGGAACTCATGGGTCCCAAGGCAAGGCTCACACAAGAGGGGTAGAACCTAAGTCTAAGAGTAGAGTGGAAGTGCAGGAATAGAGTTTTAAAACTGAGGGGGTAAAGGAGGAGGGTAAAGGGTGGTAGGGAAACAGGTAATTGTAAAATACAGAGTTGATAACTCATACAAGGGGGGTCAGGGTTGGGGAATTCATTGCAACGAAGCCTATGTACTTAGGCAAGGGTCAGCTTGGGTATGCACACAACAGTAAGATGCTGGCATGCCTATAAAGCCAACCAGAACACACAAACAAACCATAGANGGTTTAAAATCATTAAAAATTGAGAAAAAATAATAAGACATTTGGACATGCTTATATATGCACACATGTGCTATTTTGAAAGTATTTTGCATATTAAAAATATATAGGGAAAAATTGGATATCAACAGCGGGTTTCCGGGTTTTGGGAATTGTTTTGTACTTTCAAATGTGATAATTGCATATGCCGAGTGGCATTTAGTTGCTTATTAGATTTTGTTAGTGTTACTGGTTATTGTTCATGCTTTTATTTCATTTCCGCAAAGTTTTAGGCTTACCTAGTTGTAGAAACTAGGTGCCGTCACAACAACTCACGGAGGGAGAAAATGGATCGTGACAAGTTGGTATCAGAGCTCTAGGTTCATAGCAATCGTGAGTCACAAGCCGGTTTATTAGAGTCTCGCGGATCGGTACGAAGACGTCCGTACTTATCTTCGGGAGGCTATGGAACTGTTAGGAAAATTCCACTTCATTTGATTCCTTGTCGTGCGAGATTATTGACTTCGAAATTCTAAACTTCTGTCTTCTATTCTCTCACAGATGGTGAGGACACCTACTACCGGAGATGACCAGGCACCCGCGCCCCCTGCTAGAGCCGCTAGAGGCCGGGGAGGGGGTAGAGGCCGAGGAAGCACACATGGTGCAGCCAGAGCACCCGAGCGAGCTGCTACAGAGGAGCCCCCGGTAGCTCCAATCGGAGCACAGGTACCTGATACGCCTACTACTACTACTCCAGCTCTTCAGGAGACCCTTGCACAGTTCATGAGCATGTACAACACTCTAGCTCAGGCAGGGTTGATTCCCCTTGCTGCAGCAACATCTCAGGCCGGGGGAGGTGCACAGACTCCCGCCGCTCGCACCCCAGAGCTGCGGGTTTGGGTTGATCATATTCCAAGGGTTATACCAGTACCACCTGTAGCCCTAGTTCAGCCCGAGGGTAGGGCAGCGACTTCAGAGGAGGAGCAACGTAGGCTCGAGAGGTATAAGAAGTACGACCCTCCTACATTCAGTGGTCTAGCATTAGAGGATGCTCAGGGATTTCTGGAGGAGTGCCACCGTATCCTCCGCACTATGGGCATAGCAAAGTCGAGTGGGGTATCCTTCACTGCCTTTCAGCTTCGAGGAGCAGCCTATTAGTGGTGGCGTACTTATGAGTTGGACAGTCCGGCTCAGTGGTCTAGCATCAGAGGATGCTCAGGGATTTCTGGAGGAGTGCCACCGTATCCTCCGCACTATGGGCATAGCAAAGTCGAGTGGGGTATCCTTCACTGCCTTTCAGATGGCGTACTTATGAGTTGGACAGTCCGGCTGAGGCAGCTTCCCTTACATAGACTCAGTTCTCGGACATGTTTTTGAGAGAGTATGTCCCTCGGAGCCTCAGGGACGCATGGCGCGCGGAGTTTGAGCAGTTATGCCAGGGTGCTATGACTGTTTCAGAGTATGAAGTCCGTTTCAGCGACTTGGCTAGTCATGCACCGGCCTTGGTTTCTACAGTTCGAGAGAGGGTTCACCAGTTTATTGAGGGACTCATTCCCAGCATCAGGACTAGCGTGGCCCGGGATTTAGGATGGATATCTCGTATCTGCAGGTGGTGAGTATTGCTAGGAGAGTGGAGGGAATGCTTGCTCGGGATAATGAGGAGAGAGAGGCCAAGAGGTCTCGAGAGTCTGGCCATTATTCTGGTGACCGTGTCCCAGCTGCAGGTCGTCATGGTAGGTAGGGTTTATGTGAGTCGCCCCATTCATTCAGGTTTTCCAGCCGCCAGTAGTATTCCAGCTCCTCCTAGACCTGAGGAGCCTTATTATGCACCTCCAGTATCTAGTGTGCCTCCTACACGGGGTGCTTTTAGTGGTCAGTCCAACAGACCTGGCCCGAGCTAGTCACAGCCGCCACGCCCTCCCAGAGCTTGTTTTGAGTGTGGTGACACTCGCCATATGGTGAGGGATTGCCCCAGACTTAGGAGGGGTGCGCCTCCACAGACTTCTCAGCCACAGCGTGCTCCACAGGGTTCTCAGGCTATGATCACAGCACCAGCTGCCAGTCCACCTGCTCAGCCAACTCGAGGTGGAGGTCGTAGAGGTAGAGGTCGCCCTAGAGGGGGAGGCCAGGACAGATACTATGCCCTTCCTGCTCGTACAGAGGTCGTTACTTCCGATTCTGTCATTACATGTATTGTTCCAGTCTGTCATAGAGATGCATCGGTTCTATTCGATCCAGGCTCCACTTATTCCTATGTGTCCTCTTAATATGCCCCGCATTTGGGCGTATCTCGAGATTCTTTGATTTCCCCTATTTATTTGTCTACTCCTGTAGGAGATTCTCTTATTGTGGACCGCGTTTATCGGTCGTGTTTGATTACTCTTAGCCGACTCTATGTTATCAAAGATTGAGTGACATACTAGTTGTTGTATCTTTACCTAGAGTTCCTCTAGCTTTTCAAACAGTCGTGGCATTTTTTTTTCCCAATGGGAAAGTATGCCAAATGGGGAATCGTAGACCATAAGAAGATCAGTTAGAGAATTGAATGACACGAAAATATACACAGAAAAATTTGTGGCATTTATTTTAATTGAGAAAATGAGCGGTCAATGTCGAACAAAGGCACATTGGTTCTATTGTTGTTCCAAATCTACAACTTTTCAAATTCGGACCCAGCAAGTTGGTGATTTCTTTACCCACCTTTGTCCTATCTACTTGACCAGAGATCTTTATCATTGACACAACTCGAAAATGTATAACTTTTGGATTATGGTATTGTAATTCTGCGAGAATTTATAATTGAAAGTAAAACTGTAAAAGTGATTAAAGGAGGATTATTAGTGAATAATTTGTCATTTGAGACTGGTTTAATGTACTCATTTAGATAGAGCTTAAGTTTGAAATTGTAGTTAAAATTAAAACAATTATAAGAGGGTCTTGATTTATGCAGTCCATACATTTGCCTATTTTTGGCATCCCATGCCCATCCATGTTTCCCTTAGCTGCTTCGTAAAAATTGCATATAAATTATTATATACGGTTAGAATCAGGCTTGTCCGATTTTGCCATTAAATTGAGACCAGGGAATAACATCGAAGATCAGCCCCGTAATGGATCAGGCTAGAGCACGAAGATAAGGCATCGAGTTCAATAATCGAATTGCCCGTCGAGATCGAGGCCAGCAACAATCGAGATTGAGTATGACCGACTTCGAGTGAAGTGCGATAACGGAAAGACGAGATATCCGTAACCGGTCAAACATCACGGCGGAAATCTGGGAACAGATCAAATCAAGGGCGGTTATTCGTATCAATCATGGGATTTACTTCCGTAGTTAGAATTGTACCATAATTAGGATACCTCTAGTATATAAAGGGGAGTCCCATCATTTGTAAACACGTTACATTCGTACAGATCAAAATAATATAATATTTCTCTTTTTCTCTGGTTTATCAATTTTTGTTCTTTAATTGTTCTTACTTTACTAAGCTCGAGGGTTCATCAGCTCGAGCGCACTGTCCAGGCATGGGTTTGTTTTACATTTTTGTCAATTCCCATCACTTATCTTTAAGTTAATCAATTGGTATTAGGTGAAATCGCGTATCCATAAAACCACATTACAAGTTTAATTGTTATCCAGTTTTTAGGGTAAACAGTTTGACGCCCACCGTGGGGCTAAGGAGAATAGTGATTGCCTAGTATTAATCCTCATAACACACACTGCTTTTACACTTTTTCTTGTAAGTGTCTTTGATTTCAAGAATCAACATGTCAAACCCTCAAGTAGTGCCTACTCACACAGACACCGGCCTTGGTCTTCATGGCGAGAACGAGCACATAGTCGCCCTGGGAAACGGATTACCTCCAATCAATCCCGATGGACCACAGGCCGTAAATGGACCACAGGCCGTAAATGGACCACAGGCCGTAAATCCAATCGATGTCAATTCTCGTGTTGCGATTCATGGAAATTTAGGCGCCGACCTTGAAAATAGCGTCCGCAGAGACGCCCGGGCTGTCGATCAGAATGCACAATGCGGTGAAGAAGGCGGGACTAGCCTTCGTATGATATTTGAAATGTTACAAACTCAGCAGGCTACAATAACGCAACTCCAGAATCGGGCACCGAGCATAATCGAACTCGATACATCACAGGAAGTTGTTCATAGGGTCGAACCTGTACAGGAGAAATTGAACGATAATGGATCGGGGACTGACCTCGCTGTCAAAAAGATGCTCGAGGAGCTCACTAAACGGATAGAATCAGGTGAAAAGAAAATCGGAGCTAATGACAAAAAGGTAGAAACGTACAACCCACGAGTTGACCAAATACCGGGGGCACCCCCGATCCTAAAGGGTTTGGATTCGAAGAAGTTCATGCAGAAGCCTTTTTCTCAAAGTGCAGCTCCGAAGCCCATTCCTTAGAAGTTCCGTATGCCGGACATCCCCAAGTACAACGGGACCACCGATCATAATGAACACATCACTTCGTACACATGCGGAATAAAGGGAAATGACTTAGAAGATGATGAAATTGAATCAGTTTTGTTGAAAAAATTTGGAGAAACTTTATCGAAGGGGGCAATGATATGGGACCACAATTTGCCGCCCAATTACATCGATTCTTTCGCCATGCTCGCCGATTCGTTCGTAAAGGCACACGCCGGAGCAATAAAGGTCGTGACCAGGAAGTTGGACCTCTTCAAAGTGAGACAAAAGGACAATGAAATTCTAAGGGAATTCGTATCTCGATTTCAGATGGAACGCATGGACCTACCCCCGGTTACCGATGATTGGGTTGTCCAAGCCTTTACTTAGGCTTTGAACGAGCGAAGTTCGGTAGCATCACGTCAAATAAACCAGAATTTGATTGAATATCCAGCGGTGACCTGGGTCGATGTGCATAATCGGTACCAGTCAAAGATCAGTGTTGGCCCAAGTTCATATGAAGTTTTGAAGATTGACAAAATGAACTCAGTCATGAACCAGGTCCATCATGTGAGACACAGTGTTGATATGCTTACACATGTGACATACGCGTGAAGAAGATAAGTCTCAAGGATCACCAACAATATCTTCTGAATTGATCGAAAAGATTGCATATAGGATAAGGAGTTGAAGTCTCCTTATGAAAAGAGAATTATATCCGGATCAAGGATATGGATTAGGAGTTAGAGTTGTTCTTGGACTCGAATTGTCAAAGGATCCACAATTCGAGTTCTTATCAAACTCTGATTACTAACTCTATAAATATAACGATTGTTCTCTTTTACAGGTGATTGCACATAAGCAGAAGTTAAGCATATTTGAGAGCAAAAAGATCAAGTCTGATTTGCAAGCAACATATGCAAGATACAAGTGTGCACGTCTGAAGCTACATGAACTAAGATAGAAGAACCAGTTTCATCATTGTGTTTATTTTAAGTCTAGTTCAATTGTAGTAGGTTTTCATATTGTACCTTTCAGCTTTCATAGAAGCAATTGTAATAGGTATATTGAGTATTCAAGTTAGAGTTAACTTGAAAGTGTCGCAACAGTTAAGGCTGTGTGCTACACTGGGATTAGAGTTAATCCTTAGGTTTACAAAGAGTTTTGTAAATGCACTTTTTGGCTCAGTGATTTTAGTGGAAGTTTGGGAAAATCCTACTGAGTAGTAGGTCATGGTTTTTTCACCTTTTGAGCCAGGTGTTTTCCACGTAAAAATCTCTGTGCACTTTACTTTCAGCATTTATTATTCCGCAAACTGCTGTAGTTAGAACACTTAGAAGAACCAGGTTCTTCTAACGCAAAAATTAGGTACCACACAAATCATCCCCCCCCCCCCCTCTTGTGTAGTATTGACGTTTATAACAACAATTGGTATCAGAGCAGGTTATCCTTGAAGAGGTTAACACCTTAGGAAAAGATCAACATGATTGCACCACCTGGGAACTGGGAAGGGCAATCCACTGCCAGGCCTCCTCTCTTCAATGGTCTCTACTACTCCTGGTGGAAAAACAGAATGAGGGACCATATAATGGGCGAAGACTATGAGCTTTGGGATATCATCATTGATGGTCCTTTAGCCACAACCAAGAAGAATGCTGAAGGAGTAGATGTTCCAAAGACAAGAGTAGATTGTACTGCTGAAGATCTAAGGAAATGGGAGAAAAATGCAAAAGCCAAGAAATGGTTAGTGTGTGGACTTGGTCCTGATGAGTACAGCAGGATTCAAGGCTGTACTACTGCCAAGGAGATTTGGGACACCTTACAAGTGGCTCATGAAGGAACACCTCAGGTGAAGAGGTCAAGAGGAACATGCTGTATTCTCAATATGAGAATTTTACTATGAAGGATGGAGAAACTATCCAAGAAATGTATACCAGGTTCACTACACTGACAAATGAACTTGAGTCTCTTGGAAGGATTATCCTGGAAAAAGACAAGGTGGAGAAGATTCTAACTAGAGTTTTGCCAATCTCCTGGGAAAGCAAAATCACTGCCATTCAGGAATCCAAGAACATTGCTACTTTGAAGTTGGATGAACTGATTGGAAATCTCACTGCCTATGAATTGAGAAGGCAAACAATGAAGATGGATGCTCCAAAGAAAGAAAGAAGTCTGGCTCTCAGAATTGCAGAAGGATCAGATCTTGAAGATGATGAAATGGCTATGATAACCAGAGATTTCAAGAAATATCTTATGAGAGGAAAGGGTGCTTCAAAAGGAACAACATTCAGTAAATCGAGGGCTCCTGAGAAACAAACCAATGAGGGGTGTTACAGGTGTGGGAAGACTGATCACCACATCACAAACTGCCCTCAATGGGAGATTGAGTGGAAGAAAGAAAGAGCTGAAAGAAGAAACAGGAAGAAGGAACATGTTCAACCAAAAAGAAACAAAGGTTCAACTAAGGCTATGGTTGCTGCTTGGGGAGAAACATCAGATGAGGACTCTGAAGATGAAGCTGAGGAGGATCAAGCTCTAATGGCCATCGGAGAATCAGAAGATGAACAGGAGGTAAGTATTCTACACCTTAAAGAAAAGATTAAGTTCTTGTCTAAAGAAAAACTGGCTGATCTGCTGATGGATTTCATAGATGAGTCTGAAATAATAAACAGTGAGAAGGATGTTCTGTCTAAGGAATGAGTTACCCTAGAAGAAAAATGTAAAAGGTTAGAGTCTAGGGCTGATGAGAGTGATAACACAAATACTAAGTTGACGAACCAAGTTCATCAACTTGAAAATAAGATTCTAGAACTTAGATCTGAAAATATTAAACTGAAATTAGGGACAGAAAAGAAAAGGGTTGATCAATCATTTCTCACCCTAGAAGAAAATCTAGGAAAAATGAAAGATGAACTGTACAAGAAAGATGAATTGATTAAAGTCCTAAAAGAAGATTTAGGAAAGGTAAAGCATGAACTAGACAAAACATGAAAATGGAACAAGGCTTCCGATGCACTCTCCTGGCTGCAAGAACATCATAGTAGCAACAAGAGAGGACTTGGATTTGGGACACAAGCTCNAATCTATCTCTGCTGAACCCTCCCTGGCAAAAAGAACCAGGTCTGCAGTTAAAGGAAAACAAGTGAAAGTTCCTGAAGAAGAAGAAGCTTGGAGTGGAGAAGAAGAAGAAGAAGAGGAATCTGAGAAAGAGCAGGACAGGTTTATCCTTTTTGGAAAAAGAAAAATATTGAAAGGAAGAATTCTGAAAGACCTGGAGGAGCCAGGCATGAAAAGATTGGTTGATGCACTGGAAGCACAGGGTTGGAAGGACATGGTTCTTCAACTGGATGGCAGGCTTGCAAGAAAAGAACTGATAGAGTTTATGGCGAATGCCACAGTGGTGAATGGGGTTGTTACAAGCCTGGTGAGAGGAGTAGAGGTGCAGTTTGATGCACCTAAGTTGGGAAGAATTCTAGACATACCCTGTGAGGGATATGATGATTATACTAGGCAAAGGTGGCCTTGTCTAGATTCTCTCCCTTCTGCTCTCCAAATCACCCGGAATTTCTGCGATACCAAGTCTGCTGAAGAAGTGCCTGAGGCTAGGTTTGTGCAAAAGAGTGAGATGAAGCATGAGCACAAGGTGCTATTTGAATTTGTGAACAAGTGTCTGCTGCCCAGACAGGAGAGAAGGCACACTGCAAATTATATGAACCTGGTCCTTCTGGAGTGTCCTGTGACAGGAAAGCAGATTAACTGGCCTAGTTTCATTGTCAAGCTGCTGGATAGAGTGATAAATGGCTCCAAGGCCCATGCCACTCCTTATGGGTTTATACTGACAACTGTCTTGGCCAAGTTAGATGTGCCATTAAAAAAGTGGGAGATGGCCTCCAGCAAAGAGCACTTTCGGATCAAAACTCTGCAGGCTTGTGATTATCTGCTAAGTGTAACCCCAGTTGAACCTGGTTCATCCGTGAAGACTCTTGTGAACAGCAAAGTTCGGGCATTGGTTCTAGAATGTGGAACAAAAGATGCAGAAATTGCTAGGCTC
Source organism: Nicotiana attenuata (assembly GCF_001879085.1). NCBI lineage: Eukaryota > Viridiplantae > Streptophyta > Magnoliopsida > Solanales > Solanaceae > Nicotiana > Nicotiana attenuata. Next base: position 8,596,649 of record NC_031989.1, read on the forward strand.
CAGGCTCGCATTGCTGAACTGGAAAGTGAAAGAAATGGCCTCAAAGATGAGCTAGCAAAGGAAAAAGAAAAGAGTGAAGGGATGCTCCAAACAATGCTTAATCTTCTTCAATCCCAACCCTCTAGTTCCTCCAAGCCCTAGAACCAGTTTAGAAAACTCCTTCAGTGACCCAGATTCGGGACTTTTCTCTGTTTTTTTTTTTTTGCTCATGGTTGGATGTTTGTTTTTCTTTTTGTGGTCTGTTTTGTAGAAACATCTCCTAATCAATGACAATGTGCTTTGTTTTCTCTTGTTCTATGAAACTTCTGATCTTAATAGTTAAATTTCTATGAAGCTGATTATTGATTAACTAAATCATGTTTTCACTTGCAGTTGCCCCAGTGGCCATGTGTAATAATTAACATCTGGGATTCTAATAAAATGCAACTTTTCGATGATGCCAAAATGGGGAAGAGATATTGTGCTTTACTTTGTATTCTGAAAAATGTGATGTTTATAACCTGATTAAACCTGGTCCTTAATGATAAGTTAAATTAAAGTGTGAAAATTAAGCTGAGTTCCACAGGGTCTCTGATCAATAAAAGCACAGAGTTTGTTATCATCAAAAAGGGGGAATTTGTTGGCCCAAGTTCAGATGAAGTTTTGAAGATTGACAAAATGAGCTCGGTCATGAACCAGGTTCATCATGTGAGACACAGTGTTGATATGCTTACACATGTGACATACGCGTGAAGAAGATAAGTCTCAAGGATCAGCAACAATATCTTCTGAATTGATCGAAAAGATTGCATATAGGATAAGGAGTTGAAGTCTCCTTATGAAAAGATAATTATATCCGGATCAAGGATATGGATTAGGAGTTAGAGTTGTTCTTGGACTCGAATTGTCAAAGGATCCACAATTCGAGTTCTTATCAAACTCTGATTACTAACTCTATAAATATAACGATTGTTCTCTTTTACAGGTGATTGTACATAAGCAGAAGTTAAGCATATTTGAGAGCAAAAAAGATCAAGTCTGATTTGCAAGCAACATATGCGAGATACAAGTGTGCACGTCTGAAGTTACATGAACTAAGATAGAAGAACCAGTTTCATCATTGTGTTTATTCTAAGTCTAGTTCAATTGTAGTAGGTTTTCATATTGTACCTTTTAGCTTTCATAGAAGCAATTGTAATAGGTATATTGAGTATTCAAGTTAGAGTTAACTTGAAAGTGTCGCAACAGTTAAGGCTGTGTGCTACACTGGGATTAGAGTTAATCCTTAGGTTTACAAAGAGTCTTGTAAATGCAGTTTTTGGCTCAGTGATTTTAATGGAAGTTTGGGAAAATCCTACTGAGTAGTAGGTCGTCGTTTTTTCACCTTTTGAGCCAGGTGTTTTCCACGTAAAAATCTCTGTGCACTTTACTTTCAGCATTTATTATTCCGCAAACTGCTGTAGTTAGAACACTTAGAAGAACCAGGTTCTTCTAACGCGAAAATTAGGTACCACACAAATCCCCCCCCCCCTCTTGTGTAGTATTGACGTTTATAACAACAATCAGAGTTAAGGACGATCAATTGGGAGCCCCGTACGGTTTCATTTGCCCAAATAGATCCGAAGGTAGGATTAAAAGAGACATCGATAGAGAGCCCCAATCGAAGGAACAACAGACCAGGATGTAATCCCGTTCGAAATGATCGAGGTCAAAATTCCCGAGGGCTCATGAGTAAGAGTGGCTTCGATAAACATGTCGAGCCTAAAGAAGCGCCACGGTTATTGGAGTACAACTTCAGCATCGATGCTTCAGGTGTTGTGGACGAATCAAGGATACTAGGTAGCCCTACAGACTGATCCAACTCAAAGGAATCCGAATCAAATGTGCAAGTACCATGAAACCCATGGTCACAAAACCGAAGACTACCGTTAAGGGGGGAGGTAGCTCGTTTCTTCAACGAGGGTCGCCTTTGAGAGTTCTTAAGTGACCGAGCTAAAAATTACTTCAAAGACAGGGACACAAACAGGAAAAACGAACAAGAAGAACCGCAGCATGTGATTCATATGATCATCGGTGGGGTCGATGTTCCTCAAGGCCCGATATTCAAACGCACAAAAGTGATAATCACAAGGGAGAAACGTACTCGGGATTACTCACCAGAGGATACCTTATCTTTCAACGATGAGGATGCAGAAGGAATCAAACAGCCTCACAATGAAGCACTGGTAATATCTATCCTTATGAATAAAATTCAAGTCAAACGTGTGTTGGTTGATCCAGGTAGCTCGGAAAACATTATTCGATCGAGGGTCGTAGAGCAACTCGGCCTTGATGATCGAATCGTGCCTGCAGCTTGAGTGCTCAACAGTTTCAACATGGCAAGTGAAACCACCAAAGGGAAAATCATGTTGCGAGTAAACGTGGCCGGAACTATCCAGGAAACAAAGTTTCATGTAATCGAAGGTGATATGAGATACAACGCACTGCTCGGGAGACCTTGGATCCATAATATGAGTGCGGTACCTTTAACTCTTCATCAAGTATTAAAGTTCCCAATGCCGGAAGGAATCAAAACAGTGCACGGCGAACAACCAGCAGCCAAAGAGATGTTTGAAATTGATAAGGTGATACCAGTATCGACTCTAACTTCGACAACGGGAACATGATCTAAGGAAAAGCAGGAAGTCAAATAGCAACCACAGTCGCCAACCTCGACCAGATCGAAACATCAGGAAACCATCGAGGATGATGATTATATGATACCTCGGACCTTCGTAATCCCCGATAATTCCGGTGCCACGAAGTCAACAGTTGAAGAGCTGGAACAAGTCATACTGATCGAGCACCTGCCCTATCGAAAGGTATACCTGGGCACGGGGTTGACTCCCGAGCTTAGGGAAAAACTCATTAAATTCCTTATTAAAAATATGGATTATTTTTCTTGGTCCCACCTTGACATGACAGGGATCCCGCCGGAGGATATCACTCATCGACTAAGCCTGGACCGAAAGTTCAGACCGGTAAAGCAAAAGAGAAGGCCACAATCCGAGGTTAAGCATGCATTCATCAAGGATGAGGTAACCAAACTTCTCAAAATATGGTCCATTTGGGAAGTAAAGTATCCCGAATCGATAGCAAACGTAGTCGTAGTCCCTAAGAAAGGGAATAAACTCAGAATGTGCGTAGCCTATAAAGACTTAAACAAAGCATGCCCTAAAGATTCTTTTCCTTTGCCGAATATTGATCGCATGATCGATGCCACGGCCGGCCACGAGACCGTCAGCTTTCTCGATGCCTACTCCGGGTACAACCAAATACAAATGAACCCGGAGGACCAGGAAAAGACTTCATTTATCACTAAGTACGGTGCTACCTATCAACGCCTAGTAAAACGAATATTCGAAGAACAAATAGGTAAATCAATGGAGGTTTATGTTGATGACATTCTAGTTAAGCCCCTGCGGCAGAGGACCATTTCACACATTTGCAGGAAACCTTCGACATATTGAGAAAATACAACATGAAGCTCAACCCTGAGAAATGTGAATTCGGGGTCGGTTCAGGCAAGTTCCTCAGCTTTATGGTGTCCAATCGGGGAATCGATATCAACCCCGAAAAAATTAAGGCAATCGAAGACATCGCAGTCGTAACAGCGTTAAGGCCGTACAAAGATTAACAGGGTGGATAACCGCTTTAGGCCGGTTCATCTCGAGGTCTTCGGATCGAAGCCACAGGTTCTTTTTGCTTCTCAAAAAGAAGAGCAACTTTACCTGGACCCCGGAGTGCCAACAGGCACTAGAAGAATTAAAGCGGTATCTTTCGAGCCCACCGTTGCTTCATACTCCGAAAGCGGACGAGCAACTCTATTTATATTTGGCAGTCTTAGAGGTCGCGGTAAGTGGTGTCCTAGGTCGAGAAGAGCAAGGTACGCAATTTCCTGTTTACTATGTTAGCCAAACTTTAGGTGAGGCCGAAACCCGGTACCCACACTTAGAAAAATTGGCACTTGCCCTAATAAGCGCCTCTAGGAAATTAAAACCTTATTTTCAATGTCATCATATCAATGTTGTAACCACCTACCCCCTCGCAACATTATGCACAAGCCCGAACTCTCGGGCCGACTAGCTAAATGGGCCGTCGAAATCTGTGGGTACGATATCGAGTATCAACCCCGAACGGCCATCAAGTCTTAAATCTTAGCAGACTTCGTGGCCGACTTCACACCAGCCCTCGTACCCGAGGTCAAAAAGGAACTATTGCTAAACTCGGGTACATCCTCGGGGGTGTGGACCCTTTTCACAGATGGTGCTTCAAATATGAAGGGGTCCGGGCTAGGCATCGTTTTTAAGCCACCCACAGGCAATACGATTAGGCAGTCTATCAAAACTTCAAAATTGATTAACAATGAGGCCAAGTATGAGGCCATGATTGTAGGTCTCGAGCTAGCGAAGAGCTTGGGAGCCGATATCATCGAGGCCAAGTGTGACTCCCAACTTGTGGTAAATCAAGTCAACAGAACTTTTGAAGTTCGGGAAGATCGGATTCAGAGGTACTTAGACAAGTTACAAGTGTATCTACATCGATTTAAAGAATGGACACTACAACATGTACCTCGGGAACAGAATGGCAAGGCTGATGCCCTCGCAAATTTGGGGTCGTCGATCGAAGATAATGAACTGAGCTCGGGGACTGTCGTGCAACTTTCGAGGTCAGTGATTAAAGAGGGCCATGCCGAAATAAACTCTACAAGCCTAACTTAGGATTGGAGGAATAAATATATCGAGTATCTGAAAAGCGGGAAGCTTCCATCGGATCCTAAGGAATCAAGGACTCTTCGAACAAAGGTCGCACGATTCACATTGGCCGAAGATGGAACATTATATAGGAGGATGTTCGATGGACCATTGGCAGTATGTTTAGGCCCGAGAGACACGGATTACGTTCTACGAGAAACTCACGAAGGTACTTGCAGAAACCATTCCGATGCCGAATCACTGGTTCACAAAGTCATCAGAGCGGGATACTATTGTATCGATATGGAAAAAGACACTAAGGAATTCGTTTGAAAATGTGACAAATGCCAAAGGCATGCGCTGATGAACCATCAACCCGGAGAGCAACTTCATTCAGTCCTATACCCTTGGCCATTCATGAAATGGGGAATGGACATCGTTGGTCCTCTGCCATCGGCCCCAGGTAAAGCTAAATTCGTTTTATTTATGACTGACTATTTCTCTAAATGGGTTGATGCACAGGATTTCGAGAAAGTTAGAGAGAAAGAAGTTGTAGACTTCATCTGGGATCACATCATATGCCGATTCAGAATACCCCCCGAGATAGCATGTGACAATGGGAAGCAATTTATCGGCAGCAAAATAACGAAGTTCCTCGAAGATCACAAAATAAAAAGGATATTATCGACGCCGTATCATCCTAGTGGTAACGGACAGGCCAAATCAACAAACAAGACCACCATTCAAAACCTAAAGAAAAGTTTGAACGATGCTAAGGGAAAACGGAGAGAAATCTTGCCCGAAGTCCTTTGGGCGGATCGAACAACATCAAAATCTAGTACGGGGGCAACACCGTTCTCCTTAGTATATGGTGCCGAAGCTTTGATCCCGGTCAAGGTTGGGGAACCTAGCATTAGGTTTCAATACACAACGGAAGAATCAAATTAAGAGGCTATGAACACAAGTCTCGAATTGCTAGACGAAAAACGGGAAGCCACACTCGTTCGAATGGCCCCCAAAAACACCGAATCAAAAGATATTATAATCGAAGAGCCAAATTTTGACACTTCAAAATAGGGGACTTAGTTCTGAGAAAAGTCACCCTCAACACTCGGGATCCAAACGAGGGGAAACTCGGCCCGAATTGGGAAGGGCCATATCAGGTCTTCGGTGTCATCGGAAAGGGATCCTACAAACTTGGAACAATGGACGGCGAACAATTGCCAAATAATTGGAACATATCACTCCTCAAACGATATTATTGCTAAGGTATGACTTTCCCCCTTTTCATTCGTGTTTGATACTAACTTGTTGTAGATGTTCGATCGAAGACGTCGAGAAGTCCTTCAACACGAAGACCTTAGGTTTTAAAGCACGCGTTGCACTCTTTTTCCCTTAGATCGGTTTTTATCCCAATTGGATTTTTCCAGCAAGATTTTTAACAAGGAAACAATGATTTGTGCTACCTGGGGACAACTCAACAGTATCCAAGGCTTCTTTACAATCAACCTCGAATACTGGGGGCATCACCCTCGGATGTTATGATTTCAAGGAAGATGCTTCGTATCAACAGGGTCTTGATAGAAAAATTTTGTTAAGGGCCAAACGGTCAAGTGAACCGTGCCCATGTAGATTGCCCGAGCCTTGATGACAAAACATGTACGCATGAATGATATATTGAAAGAAGCAATTTTTCTTTATCAAATGTTCCATGCCTTAGCAAAATTTCTACTTTACAATTTCGTACTTACGATATATTACGGAAATCGGCTCAAGAGCCAATCGCAACTAAAGCTCGAGCAATTAACCCCGTACTCGGGGACTATCGTCCGAAAATCGACATACTCGAATTATTAACCTTTGAAATCTTAAGACCTTAAAAAGGAAATCCTCGATTGTATATGCCACGGCCATCCCACTCGGGGTATGATACTTCGAACAAGTTTGAAGTATGATCGAGAAACAAGCCCAATGGGCAAATAACAAGTTAAAGGCTACGGCCAAACTAACACGGTTCGGAGACGTCCGAATTCCGTAATCAAACAGGACTTCAAATATTTTCATAAAACCGGTTAAAAAAGGGCTACCCTCGGCAAATTTGCATAGGGTTTCGATAACATCAACCCTCGAAAACCATAAGAGGTACCAAATTGTTTGAACTCTCAAACAAACTTATGCTAAGGCATAATAAAGTTTTTCGATAACACTGAATCCTAATGGGTACAGATTTATATCATGCTAAGGCTTAACAAATTTTTATATGATTAAACTTTTAAGCCAAAAAAAAGGGAAAGCCACTCTTTTGAGCCCATATCGGCCCGATTCAAGAGCCTAAGGGCCATTACATTGTTGAGCTCGAGGACTCGCCCTCGCTTAACCAAACCTAGGGTTTTTTCTACTCCAAGTTCGAGCAAGTACTCACTCGATTATAGAGACTATAGCAATCCGATTCCAACAAAATTTTCACAAGGCAACGAAGTGAGTCAAATTTTTCACAAGGCCTAAAGTATATCGGAATTATCATAAGGCAAAGGCAAAATAGAGTTTCCATGAAATAGAAATCAGAGGCAAATCGGAAAGAAAAATAATCTTTCATATATGCAAAAGTATTTACAAAGACCACTTAGGGTCTTACACAAAAATCCAAAAAAAACAAATAGAAGAAGAAGAAGAAGAAGAAATTCTAATCTTCCCCGGGAGCTTCACTTTCATCTTCTCCGCTCTCGGATCCACTTGCTCCCGGAGTCATCATCATCAGAGAGCAAAGCTTTGGCTTCGACCTCGAGCACTTTCGCATTCTCGATACCGGCAGTGAGGTCAAAACCACGAGAATGAATTTCTTCGAGAGTCTCTCTCCGAGACTGGGACTTGGCATGCTCGGAAACGCATAATGATCGAACCTGAGCAGCATCGGAAATTTTCTTTACTCGAGCATGAGTGGCTTCAACATCAGCTCGATAGACGGCCACGACCGCCTCGGCCTTTATTCTTTCTGCTTTAGTTGCGGCCTTCGCAAGCCCAGCACCCAACCGAGCCTCGAGCTCCTTGATTTTCTTGGCTCGGGCCAAGCTCTCCTCCTTCATGCTTTGGAGTTGACGTTCGGCCGGAGATAGCTGGGCCCGAGCAGTGTCTTTCTTCGAGGCAAGGCGGTCCATGTTTTGTTTCCACCCTAAGGTTTTTGCCTCCTTCAACTTGGCCTCATCGCGAAGTTGCTTGATCTTTTTGGCCTTCTGCTGGACCTGCAAGATTGAAGTGTTAGTCGTCGACTTCGGATTAATAAAATGAGCTTCCGAAATTAATTACCTGCTCAATCAAGTCGGTTTGCCTTTTATGAGTTGTTGCCAAATCAGCTCTAAGGCCCTTGACCTCCTCTTCCTTTTGCTCAGTAAGGAGTTTTAGGGCATCCGTCTCCTCCGTAAGCTTTTTGAGAACGGGCTCACATCGGTCCAGCTCTGCCCGGGATTTAGAAAATGCTTCCTGATGAAGCGTCAAAGCCTATAGAGAAAGAAAGGAAATTAGACAAGAAGAAATAAAGACAAAAATAATGTTAACGAAGGGTGCTAAGGCTTACCTGACTCAGAAGTCGATGGTCTTCATCGAAGACACTCGATGCATCACCCAGATCGAAAGTCTCTTCGACCCCTGTGAAGCAGCCACGGAAAAGGTCTTCCCCTTCGTGGATCGTTCCCACATCGGGGTACCCATGGCCTGGGCTTCATGAATTTGTCCCTCGAAAAATGAAGGGAGTGACGGTGAATCATCAACATTTACTGCCCCAAGCGGGGTTACTTGGGGCGTTCTCTTCGTTTTGAAGGGCCTCAGAATTGGCCCTTCAGGTACATCCACTGATCGCCCATCACGGCGGGAGACATCTTTGGCCTCCGATGACTCGGGGACTTTGCTCGGGACACCCTCCGAAATCGCCTCAGCCTGAAGCTGAACTTCTTTGACCGTCACCGGCTCAGCGACCTTTGGGATCTCAGCGCTCCTATTTCGAGCCACCAGCTCGTATTCAGCATCTTCTTTTTCCTCTTCCTCATCTCGTAGCTTGTGAACTACATCCGCAGGCAGGGCGGCAATATCTTTCTTCGACCTACGAGTCGTGCTTTTCTTAAGCTTCGGAGTATTGGAGGACGAAACCCTTTTTCTCTTCTTATCCTTGGCCGGTTTCGGGGCCTCCTCCTCTTCCCCGAGCGGGAGCGGCCTCATGATAGCATTTTCCCCGAGACCTGTATGAAAGGAAACCAGGTAGAAATGAAAAAGAGACATTTCAAAGAAGAACGTCAGACACATATAAAAGAAACTTACCATGGTTTTTTGCCTCCCATCGGCCTCTTGCCATATCACGCAAACAGCGCTCGGCGTATGAAGAGGTCGATGCCAGTTTCCGAACCCAGCCCTCAAGATTCGGAATTGCACCAGGCACCCACGAAACCGTTGCGCCATAAGAAAGAATGCTGATGAGAAAATGTAAAGGAAGCAAAACAATCAACAAAATCCATTGGTGGGTTTGTACTTACGCTTCATGTTCCATTCTTCGGGGAATGGCATCTTCTCGTTCGGGATTATGCCGGAAGTCCTCACTCGGACAAACCGGCCCATCCATCATCGATCTTTGTCCTCGTCTATGCTCGAGAACAGTACCTTTGTGGCCCGGCGCTGAAGCCTTATTAATCCGCCTAGATAGAGACGGGGGCTATACAGTATAATGAGATGGCCGAGGGTGAAAGACATTCCTTCAACCTTGCTCACGAAGAAGCGGAGGAAAATAACGATGCGCCAAAAGAATGGTGTATTTTGCCTAGGGTTATGTGGTATTGGCGGCAGAAGTCGATAATAACTGGATCGACGGGACCCAGCGTGAAAGGGTAAGTGTAAACACTTAAAAACCCTTTCACATAAGTGGTAATATCCTCCATAGGGGTAGGAATTACCACCTCTTTGTTTTATCAATGACAATCTTTTTTCACCTGCTTAAGATCATCCTCGGTTATCGAGCATATATATCTCGACATTGGCTCGTTCCGGCCAGGGACCGACGAGGGTTTCTCAACTTTAAAATCGAAGGAAAGATCGCACAACCCAGGAACACACTTTCGATACGTGACTCCATCGGCGTTTTATCACCGGCTGACCGCAATGAAGATGTTTTTCCTTTTGAGGAACGGTTTTTGATATTTTCGCCATTGTTATATGAGTTCAGAGAAAGAAGAAGAAGAAAACTTGTTGTTTGATGAGAAGGTTGGAAAACGGGATGTGAAGAATTGGAAAAACTTGAAGGGAGAGAAGTGTTTTCAGGATTAGGAGAAATTTTGAAAGTAAAATTTGAGAAAATTATGAAGATGGTCTATTTATAATACTTGCTATGACGGTTTGAAAACGCTAGTGGCCGACCGTCGACTGATGATCATTAATGATTTTGGGAAACAGTACAAACGCAATTCTTCAATCGCTTACGTCGCTTAGGTTGACGTCATAATTGGTCGAGGTACAAAATCGAAGGCTCAGTTCGTTTCTTCTCATTACACTCCAAGAAATGAGGGGACTATCTGTATACGGTTAAAATCAGGCGTGCTCGATTTTTCCATTAAATCAAGACCAGGGAATAACATCGAGGATTAGCCCCGTAATGGATCAGGACAGAGCACGAAAATAAGGCATCGAGTTCAAGAATCGAAGTGCCCGTCGAGATCGAGGCCATCAGCAGTCGAGATTAAGTATGACCGACATCGAGTGAAGTGCGTCAACGGAAAGGCGAGATATCCGTAACCGGTCGAAGATCACAGTGGAAATCTCGGAACAAATTAAATCAAGGGCGGTTATTCGTACCAATCATGGGATTTACTTCTATAATTAGAATTTTACCATAATTAGTATTCCTTTAGTATATAAAGGAGAGTCCCCATCATTTGTAAACACCTTACATTCATACAGATCAAAGCAATATAATATTTCTCTTTTTCTTTGGTTTATCAACTTGTTGTTCTTTAATTTTTCTTACTTTACTAAGCTCGAGGGTTCATCAGCTCGAGGGCACTGTCCAGGCATTGGTTTCTTTTATATTTTTGTCAATTCCCATCACTTATCTTTAAGTTAATCAATTGGTATTAGGTGAAATCGCGTATCCTTAAAATCACATTACAAGTTTAATTTTTATCCAGTTTTTAGGGTAAACAATTATTTTTTCGTACGTAGGCTATTTTTGACAGTTGGATTTCGCATCGTTGAACTTTGTGACCTTTGTTTCCAGGCATAAAGACTTTCTTGCTGTGAGAAAGACACCAAGTAGTTCGAGTAAATTATGGTGATAGAGAATATCCTTGTAATATCTTATTGTCCTTTTAAGTTGAACTTGTTGCTCCCAGACGCACATGCAAGTATACATGGTCGACAAGTAATATAAGTCCAGATATTGTATCCATATAGACTTGTGATTAATTATCAACTAAATTAAACTAAGACAATTAATCTATTCAAGTGATTTTGTATGAATATTTAACTAAAACTAATCTAGAATAGTAAACTGTGAAATTAAAGGAAATAAGTATGCAATCTTAGAGATGAATTCAATGGGAGAAAATATTCCAGAGTTATGGGTTAGCGCTAACAATTCCGTTGAGTTTTTCACTTAAATTGTCTAATTAATTTATCTGGTTTATTGATTGACAGAGTTAATATTGCTTGTAGCCTTCTCCCGAAGTACTACTCGCCTATTCAAGCTAACCTAACTCGTATAGTAACCAAGTAAGGCGATTAGGTATATCCCTATCCTAACCACAAATCCATTCCCGATGATCAGGTTCAAGATATTGCTCTACTCAATCTTATATGCAATCTAAAATTCCCTCTCCCGAGTTCAGTCCTAAATTCGTAGATAGTATTCAATTGGTGATCAATCAATCAAATAATTAAGCGCAAGATTGAATAAATAAACCAATATAATAAAATAATAAGAACAATCTAAGCTTCAAACTACAACGTTCATGTAGCACCCAAAACTCTAGAACTAATAAACTATGAGATTAAAGGAAGGGAATTAAAGAAAAAATCGAGAATCCTTGCTCCCGAGTGTTCCCTGTGTGTATTTTTCTCCTAAAGTGGCGTCTCCTCCCTCAAAATAGGCTTAGTCTTGCTTTTTATATGCGTTGGGTAGGTCTTGACCTAAATAATCTTGTCCCGAGCAAAGTTGAAGATGTTTTCCGTCACCAGCCCAGGGTAGCGTGGGGCGCTAGCCCTGTCGCTGGAAAAATGAAGCTTCTGTAAATTGCGCTACAGGTAGCGCCCCACGCTACCTGTGGCGCTACAATGGCCATTTTCAACATTTTTCTCCTTTTTGGTTCTAGTCTCACACCTTTCGTCCACTATTTCCTCCGATTGATTCCTATATATAAAAATACCACGAATCAGCGTAAACCAATACATTTCACATTCGAAATCTACAAAACACAAATAAAATGAGAGACGACATGCATATAAATAAACATACTTTAATCTAAATATTAATAGTACAAACTACAATTTGTAAGTATTATTACTATTAAAAGGAATCATTAATATCTTGAAAAATCTTCTAAGATAAAACTTGTAATTTACTCCAACTTTTAATAAGTAAAGTCTCAAATCTAGTGAAGAGCATGCGCCTAAAGTAGAATAGAAGAAAGTAACGCAGAAGGTTGGCTAGTGGCAACCTGCATCTTCCTTACCTCACACAACAAGTAAGAACCTTTTAGGAGTAGCCATTCAATTTTATGTGGCACATCTTTAAAAAGCTTTTTTATGCTGTATAAAAAAACTTTAATCTAGACATTTTATTTTATCCCTGTGATATATTTTTGTAATCAAAGAAATATCATGACATGTTTAGTATCATATATTTTAAGAATATTTTTAATATATTGTAATAATTTATTTTCCTATTTTAAACTTTATACCTTATCAAACACACTTACTACTCCAATTATTTGTGGCATGTCGCACCAGCAAATTCAATTTACAAATTGCGCAGGTCAATGAAAGCAATCACGGCACCCAATTTGGCGCGCTATCATGCATTCTGATACGCGGCGCCTTCCTGAGATTCCTTGGAAGGGCGACGTACGGCTAGGCAACTGATGTCAGTCCAGTTGCTGTCCGCCAACTGAGGTCCCCTCCGTACGCTAGACGAGATTGTCAGTGCCGTACGGGAAAACCAATGTCAAGAGCAATTGAGAGAACAGAAATGAGAATTCAGAATGAAAGAAAGCTTGATTGCATTAATGAAAGCTATTACAGAAAAGCAACGCGGTGTCGAGGGGGAGAGACACCAGTACAGAGAATTGCTTGCTTGCTAGAAAGTTTTGATTGCTTGATCCCCCCTAATAGTACTTAAAAAAAATAAACCAAAGTTACAGGAGTAGACCTAATTAAGCTAGAGAAACATAATGGAAGTGCATGAAATAAACTACTCTATATTTACAATGAAAATGACTTAGTTTTCTATAAGGCAGCA
>NC_031989.1:8609863-8681781 GCF_001879085.1 Nicotiana attenuata
TTTTTTTTTTTTTTTTTTTTTTTTGTTAAGAAGAAAGAGACAATGTCCCTAAAACGACGTCGACTGCTGCAGTATTAGGGCTCGTTTGGTAGGGTGTATAAGAATAGTGCTGAATATGGTGTATTAGTAATGCATGAATTAGTATTACATGGATTAGTAATGCAAGCATTAGTTATGCATAGATTATTTTTTATACATTGTTTGGTGTGGTGTATTAAAAATTAAAATGCATTACATAATTTTTAAATAAAATAGTTGTTTACAAAAATGCCTTCTATATTCTTTAGCTTTAAGGGACTTTAAGGATAATTTTATCTTTAATCATGCTAATTGTTACGCGGCGCCTTCCTGAGATTCCTTGGAAAGGCGACGTAAGGCTAGGCAACTGATGTCAGTGCAGTTGCTGTCCGCCAACTGAGGTCCCCTCCGTACGCTAGACGAGATTGTCAGTGCCGTACGGGAAAACCAATGTCAAGAGCAATTGAGAGAACAGAAATGAGAATTCAGAATGAAAGAAAGCTTGATTGCATTAATGAAAGCTATTACAGAAAAGCAACGCGGTGTCGAGGGGGAGAGACACCAGTACAGAGAATTGCTTGCTTGCTAGAAAGTTTTGATTGCTTGATCCCCCCTAATAGTACTTAAAAAAAATAATCCAAAGTTACAAGACTAGACTTGACTAAGCTAGAGAAACATAATGGAAGTACATGAAATAAAACTACTCTATATTTACAATGAAAATGACTTAGTTTTCTATAAGGCAGCAGCAGGTCCGTTGTCAGCAGCAGTGTCTTTGGCATCACGGTCTGCGCGCGCGGCGCTGTTGGCTTCTGCCTGCGGCTTGGCGCTCGCGAGGGATATCGGTGGGGCGATAGAGGCACCTACGCGCTTGTCACTTGGCGCGCCCAAGGGGTCATGGGGCATGGCTGGAAAGCCGCCCATGACATTCTCCCCCACCTGAGTTGGCGACGTCCTCGGCGCCTTCCTTGCAAAATAATCTTCAATGAGGCTCTTGTAGGCTTTGAGGTTTGTTCCCCTCTCCCAAGTATTCTCTTCTGCATCACAGTCCTGCCATTTCACCAAAAATTCTTGGTGATCTTTCCTTGAGGCATGAATCACTCTGTCATCAAGGATAGCTTCAACACGCCTTTTCCCGGTTGAATTGGGACCTCGAATACCGGGTATTGTGAGCTGGCTCCTTGAAGGATCCTCCGTGTCTTCCCGAAAAGGTTTCAGGAGACTGACATGGAAGACATGATGAATTTTCCACCAAGCTGGGGTATCCACCCGGTATGCAACCTTCCCAATACGCTTCTCAATGGACAAGGGTCCAATGTATTTTTGCAATAGGCGAGGGTCATGGACCCCTGCAAATAAGTACCGCTTTGGAATTTTGACCATCACTTTGTCTCCTACTTGATATTCAACAAAGCGACGATTCTGATCAGCATGCCTCTTCATCCGCTTTTGGGCTTTGACAAGATAGCTCCGCACTATCTCCAAATTCCGCCTCCACTCTTTTGAGAAGCTGGCAGCTCGAGGAGATTTAGCCATGTTTGGTGCATTCACAGTGTGTGGGAGTAGCGGTTGCTGTCCGGTAACAATTTTAAAAGCGCTTTTGTTGGTACTAGAGCTCTTTTGGGAATTGAAACACAGTTGAGCAGCATCCAGAAGCTTCACCCAATTCTTCTGCGATCCGGTTACAAAGTGGCGGAGGTATTCCTTCAACATACCATTGAACCGCTCCGTCTGGCCATCAGATTGCGGATGAAAACTTGAGCTGTGACTCAATTTTGACCCAAGGCACTTGAAGAGTTGGGTCCAAAAGTTGCTAGTGAAGCGTGAGTCGCGGTCACTAACAATGTCTTTGGACAGGCCCCAATATTTGACGACATGAGAGAAGAAGAGTCGAGCTGTATCTTCTGCTGATATATATTGTGGGGCTGCAATAAAGGTGGCATACTTAGAGAACCGGTCCACCACAACTAAGATGTTTGTGAGATCTCCGACCTTAGGCAATCCGGTGATGAAATCCAGGGATACGCTTTCCCAAGGTCTCTTTGGAACAGCAAGTGGTTCCAAGAGTCCCGCTTGTGTCAAGCGGTCCGACTTGTTCTTCTGGCATACTAGACAAGTCTTCACATACTGAGCGATATCATCGGCCATTTGAGGCCAATAATAGGCACGACGAAGTAACGCCATGGTGCGTTCTTCACCAGGATGGCCGGCCCACAGAGTATCATGACATTCCGTTAGAAGAGTCCTCCGCAAATCTCCTCCTTTAGGAACATAAAGTCGGTTCCCTTTTACTTTCAGAAAACCATCTTCCATGTAGAACTGGCGAGTCTTGCCATGTCCTACCAAATCAACCAAATACTGAGCAGCAGGATCCTTGATGAGTAGATCCCGTATTTGGTCCTTGATGGATGTGGCTACCTCGCTCCCCCTTAGGGTGGCGAGTAGGCACACCGATGCTAGGTCAGCTCTCCGACTGAGCGCATCCGCAACATGATTGGTCTTTCCACTGCGATACTCCAAGTTGAAGTGGAATTCAGCTAAGAGTTCCTGCCACCTGGCCTGTCGACCATTCAGCTTCGGCTGAGTCATGAAATGGCTAACAGCTGTGTTGTCTGTCTTGACCACGAACGGGGTTCCCAGCAGATAGTGCCTCCAGAGACGCAAGCAGTGGACGACAGCCAATAATTCTTTCTCATGGGCGGCATAGCGCCGCTCTGCATCCTTCAGCTTCCGACTCTCGTACGCTACAGGGTGCCCTTCTTGTAGCAGGACTCCACCGAGTGCATAGTCAGAAGCATCTGTTTGTACCTCGAACGGCTTGGCCAAATCAGGAAGGGCCAAGACGGGACTACTAGACATAGCCGCTTTTAATGCGTTGAAGGCCTCTGCTCTCCTTGGTCCCCAATCCCAAGGTGTGACCTTTTTGAGGAGTTCTGTCAATGGCACTGCGATAAATGAGTAGTTCTTCACAAACCGCCTGTAGAAGTTGCATAGGCCAAGGAACGCCCTCAAGGCGTGGACATCCTTAGGTGTCGGCCAATCTGTGATGGCCTGGATCTTCTGCTGGTCCATCTTGATGCGTCCTTCCTCGATGACATGTCCGAGGAAATCAATTTGCTTCTGAGCAAAGGAGCACTTGGACAGCTTTACATATAGTTCATGTTCTCGCATCCGTGCTAGGACCTTCCGCAGGTGTACCAGGTGTTCTTCCAATGTCTGGCTAAATACCACAATGTCATCTAAGTAGACCACCACAAATTCGTCGATGTACTCTCGGAAGACTTGGTTCATGAGAGTGCAAAACGTAGCAGGGGCGTTGGTTAAGCCGAATGGCATGACCAGGAAGTCGTACGACCCATATCTTGTCACACAAGTCGTCTTGTGTTCATCACCCTCTGCAATCCGAACTTGCCAATAACCTGTCTTCAGATCTATCTTGGTGAACACCGTAGCAGCGCCCAGTCTATCAAACAAGTCCGCCATTAGGGGAATGGGGTACTTGTTCTTCACGGTGATTTTGTTTAGAGCTCGATAATCCACACAGAGTCGCAGGCTGCCATCATGTTTCTTTTGGAATAGAACAGGGGACCCATATGGGGACTTGGAGGGTACAATGATCCCTGTATCAAGCATTTCCGTCAATTGTCTCCGAAGCTCGGTGAGTTCGGGTTGTGACATTCTGTAAGGCGCCCGGGCAGGTGGCTTCGCGCCCGGCACCAACTCAATTTCATGGTCCACAGTGCGCCTAGGCGGGAGCCGCTTTGGCATGTCTTGTGGCATGACATCTTCAAACTCCAGTAGTAACTCCTTCACGGGTTCAGGAATGGGACCCGAGGAGCGTTCTATATCTTCAATGCAGAGGGTTGCCAGGAACGTAGGTTCATTCCTTTTGACCCCCTTCTTCAACTGCAAGGCCGAGATGTTCTCAACGGCCATCTTCATGGGCAGGCACGGGATAATGCAGGGCTTGGCCCTATTGGTACCCATCATCAGTAGCATGTCTGCAAATGGTACAGGCATGGTGTTGGTTTGCCTTAGGAATTCCAGCCCAACAATCAACTCGAAGTCATCTATGATCACCACTCGCAGGTT
Source organism: Nicotiana attenuata (assembly GCF_001879085.1). Lineage (NCBI taxonomy): Eukaryota > Viridiplantae > Streptophyta > Magnoliopsida > Solanales > Solanaceae > Nicotiana > Nicotiana attenuata. Next base: position 8,613,974 of record NC_031989.1, read on the forward strand.
GAATTTTCCTTCGTAAGGCCCAAGCTTCACCGGTACTTCTTTAGCTATTCCACCCACTGGCTGGGGAGGTGAGTTGATAGCCTTGACGGTACCTTTACCTTTCCCTACAACTAGTCCAAGGCGCTCCACCTGAGTCGAGGCTAAGTAGTTGTGGGTAGCACCCGTGTCTATCATAGCCCGAATGGGCTTGCCATTCACCTTCATCTCGACGAACATTAAGGTCCTCTCTTGTTTAAGAGGAGTCTCTTCATTCGCCTTCTTTTTCCCTTTCTTGGTGACGGGACATGGGTCCTTCTTCTTACGAATACCAGCACTGGTCTCCGCTAGTGCCTCAGAAATGGAACCAACAATTGCATTGAAGGCACCTACTGGTTCAGTCTGGTCCGCATCGTCTGAGTCGTCATCAGTCCCATCATCAATAGCCTGATGGGCATTCATCTGTGCATGTGGGCACTCATTGTTCCAATGTGGACCGCCGCAATGACGGCATCCTGAAGGAGGCTTTCTCGCCCGGTCATTGTCGTTTGACGCAGCACTGTTGCTACCTGAGGAAGGAGCTTTAGATTTGGTTGAGCTCCGATCTCCCCCACTTCTGCTAGCATTGCTAGGCTGGCCCCCTTTGAGTCCCGCTCGGGCAGGCGGCTGAGGCTTATCCTTCCGAGCTTCCATTTGATAGTCCCCAAGACATTCAACTGCTTGGATCGCCTTGGGAAGGGTATCCACCCTTTGTCTTTGTAGCTCCGCACGGGCATAAGGTTTAAACCCTTCCAGGAAGGTGAAGAGCTTGTCTTTGTCCCCCATGTCGCGTATGCTTAGCATGAGCGCGGAGAATTCCCGCACGTAATCCCGCACTGATTTGGTCTAACGGAGCTCCCGTAGCTTCCTCCTTGCATTGTATTCAACATTTTCGGGGAAGAACTGTAGGCGTATGGCTGCCTTCAGTTCTGCCCATGTCTCGAGAGCATCTTCACCGACCCTGATGGCTTCGTACTTCACCCGCCACCAGAGTTTAGCATCACCCTGAAGATACATGGCAACAGTTGCTACCTTCTTAGCTTCCTCCAGGCCCCCAACAGCATCGAAATTATGTTCGACGTCAAAGATGAAGTTCTCCACTTCCTTGGCGTTCCTGGCTCCACTGTATGGCTTTGGCTCAGGAATTTTCAGTTTTTGTATTGCGGAAGCGGGGTTCGCAGCGCCCCGATTTGGTTTCCACCTCCTCGAAGTAGGCCCTGTAAAGCAGCATTGACAACATTGAGCTGGTCTGTCATTTTGTCAATAGTTTGTTGCATGGCAGTCACCCTGTCTGCCTCTTGTGCCCTGTAGGCTAAATCCTCGGTGTGCTCCTATTGGAGTCCCTCGAATTTCCCAAAAATTTCGGCTGCCTCTGTGGCTGCCGTCTGCCGGTTTCCCTCGGAGTCGCGACTGATGTTTTCTATGTTAACTTCGGCCGGGAGCACTCTGCGGTCCAGGTCGTCCAACCTTTGCACTAGGCTGGTTCTTAGTTCAGGCACCGTATCCACGATATGCCGTAATACCTCAACCGTCCCTTCAAGGGACGCAATGCGGTCCCCATGATTCACCATGGTCAGAAATGGTGGTAATGTCAATGCGTTCCCTCGTCCGATGTCGAGCCTAGGCTCTGATACCAACTGTTACGCGGCGCCTTCCTGAGATTCCTTGGAAGGGCGACGTAAGGCTAAGCAACTGATGTCAGTGCAATTACTGTCCGCCAACTGAGGTCCCCTCCGTACGCTAGACGAGATTGTCAGTGCCGTACGGAAAAACCAATGTCAAGAGCAATTGAGAGAACAGAAATGAGAATTGAGAATGAAAGAAAGCTTGATTGCATTAATGACAGCTATTACAGAAAAGCAACGCGGTGTCGAGGGGGAGAGACACCAGTACAGAGAATTGTTTGCTTGCTAGAAAGTTTTGATTGCTTGATTCCTCCGAATAATGCTTAAAAAAAATAATCCAAAGCTACAAGACTAGACTTGACTAAGCTAGAGAAACATAATGGAAGTACATGAAATAAAACTACTCTATATTTACAATGAAAATGACTTAGTTTTCTATAAGGCAGCAGCAGGTCCGTTGTTAGCAGCAGTGTCTTTGGCTTCACGATCTGCGCGCGCGGCGCTGTTGGCATCTGCATGCAGCTTGGCGCTGGCGAGGGATATCTGTGGGGCGACAGAGGCACCTACGCGCTTGTCACTTGGCGCGGCCAAGACCACGGGGCCGTCCGTGGCGCTAGGCATTGGGAGGCTTGCTAGGACGCCACGGGGCGCGCCCAAGGGGTCATGGGGTATGGCTTGAAAGCCGCCCATGACAATATTTGCGCTTGCCTTCACTTAGAAACCCTACGTCCCCTATTAGAGTAAGGCATACTCTCGAAACTAGGTTCACTCGTTCTTGTCTCCGGCGATTGTTCAAAAAAAAAAAAACTATTTTTTGTTTGAGAGTTGCCGTGTTTGTTGTTTTTCAAGAGGGTAAGGTGGTCACGTATGTTGTCTCTTAAGATGAAATTGACTAGACTCGGTCAAATTCAATCTCAATTTTTCCACACTTTAAAGGAGATTAATCAATTCACAATCTCAATATTATCCTAAGTTGAGAATACTCTAGTAGAATATGCTAGAACTTAATTATGCAATTAGTACAGAAAAGAGGAAAGTGACACATAACTTGAGGGGAAACAAGAAAAGGAAAGAAGAGAAAATGACAGAGGGAATACAACAAATACTTGTGTTGTGATTACTACTTGCCGACTAATGGAGTAAACCACTGAAATTGAGAGGGTGATGATGATTTTTTTATATGAAAATATATCTAAAGTAGAGCCAGTAAAAATAGACGTTTGCTTGAATTTTGGTTAAATTAGAGTTACAATAATACTTAGAGCCTGTTTGACCATGAAAACTTTTTCACCCTTTTTCAAAATCAGTGTTTGGCCAAAAAATATTCAATTTTAGCTTGAAGATGAATTTTGGAATTTTTCGGAAAATTTGAAAAACTCCATAAAACTGTTTTTTCGAAATTTTCCCTCATACAAAAATTCAAAAACAATCTAAAATTATATTCATGCCCAAACACAACTCTAATTTTCAAATACCGTTTTCACTTGAAAAAGGTTTCACTTTTATTTCGAAAATTTATATACTCCCTCCGTTTCAATTTATGTGAACCTATTCCTTTTGGTTCGTGTCCAAAAGAATGACCTCTTTCCTATTTGGAAACAGTTTACCTTTATGCAATGATTTATAGCCACACAAAATATATGTGCTTCATTTTACNCATTGTGTTTTACATAGCTTCATGAGTTATTTAAGTTTTCATCGTATTGTTATGGACTGTACTGGACTGTTTGAACTGTTTAGGCGTGTTATGAGTACTCTATCTAGTGTAATTGTAGTACAACTTAATTTCGTTTTAAAACTTGCTATCATGTCTAGTATGAATGTTGAATTAGAATTATGTTAGATTCATATACAGTGAAAGCTGCAGGTATATTAGGATTTTGAACTATAAGCGCTGTGCTAAAAAATAAACTCTAGAGTACATGTGTGTTCCATTAGAATATGTATAATCTAGATGCAAACATGAAATTTTGATTTACAATCGGCGTGTGTATTGAAGCATTTTCTTGTTTGTTTTGATACATATACAATCTAGTAGATATACTTTATTTGGTTTGGTTGTTCCAGTAGATCACGAATAGTCAAATGGCTGTCATAGCATAATTGTTTACACGTTCCGGTGGTTTTGAACCATTCAGTTGCTGTGTTTGTCAAAAATTGTTAGGATTAAATAGTTTCAACTTCTGAAAAACAGTTGCCTATGGCGTCGGCTTAGAACTCAGAAAAACAGATAACAAAAATTCAATTGAATTGTCCAAATAAATGAGTTTGGGCCTGCTAAGGGCCCAGATAATAATCAGCTGTATAGTTGAAGCCCTGTACACAAACGGCTGCATACTGGGCCCAACTGCATTAATAATAGGCCCAGTTATATGACAAGTTATGAGACCCTTGATTCTATATCTTTTCCGTCTGGGCCTTGGCAAAAAGAGCCATGGTCGGCCAGCTCTTCACGAAATCCTGTCGAGATTCCTCATACTTGGGTCACTGTTTGAGAGCCTGAAATCATTTTACAGTTACATTTTGATTAAGTAAAGCAATTTTGGGCCTTCCAAGTTGGGTAGCGAATTTAAATTAAGAGGTTTACCTCTTGTTTAAGTTCGGACTTGAACTGGAGGCCCGAATTTTGTAGTATTAAGTAACTAGGCCCTTTTAGAGACAACAATGTAGTAGAAAAATCATAGTTTGCTTTAGGTTGGCCTTTAAAATAAAAATGAGGTGCCGCGCCAAATAAAATAAATCGCGTGGCCCTCTTTAAATATGTATACCAAAAATACTTAGAACTCGAGGCGTGCCATTTAGCAAATTTCCATGGCCCTCGCAAAGTTAACAACGCTAGCCACTTTAGGCACGCTTTTTAATAATTTTACTTTCCTAAACTCGGGTGCGCATTTCATGCAACCCAAATCCAAATCCCAAAACGTTGAATAAGAGGTGTTTAGGATCCGGGTGCATTTCATGTGACGTGATCCCAAAACACGCTCTTAAACGGCGTTCACTTTCGTAAAAAAAAAACAAATAAACTAAAAGCGGTAAATAATCTTAAAATTGCACTATAGGTTTAAATATGTATAAAAACCAGATTTTAGCCATTTATGATAATTTAAGCGACCGTGCTAGAACCACGGGATCTGGGGGTGCCTAACACCTTCCCTCGGGTCAACAGAATTCCTTACACAGAATTTCTGGTTCGCAGACTCCAATTGGGAAGTCGAAATTTTCCTCGATTTGGGATTTAAATTAAATTGGTGACTTGGGACACCAAAAGCCAATCCTATCCCAAGTGGCGACTCTAAAAATCAATAAATAATCCCATTTCGAATAATGTCACTTTAAATGGAAAAACTCCCCTATGCATTATCCTTCAGGGTAGGTGTGTAAAAAGGAGGTGTGACACTCATGACTCGTGAGACCTAAGGGAACCTATTGCTCTGATACTATGTTGTCACGACCCAAAATCCATTAAGGGTCGTGGTGGCGCCGGACACCGCTGTCAGGCAAGCCAACCGAAAACACTTAATGAAGTTCTCATTTTTAACAATCTTGAAAACTAAGATTTTCCTTCAATTTTATAAATAAAAAGAATAACCGCTTCAATTCAAATTAAATAATAAGCAATTAATACAAAATATTTCAAAATCATCCCAGAACTCGGTGTCACAAGTGCATGAGCATTTACTAAGAAGGAAATAAAATACAACATCCGTCCGAAATACAGTGGACAGAAAGTAAATACAATATACTGGAAGGGACTATACTAGCTGCGGGCCGCCTCGAATAATGCAACTCACCTAGTCCCAGTATCATCCGTGCTGCTACGCCCAGTAGGCCACTAGAGATGCATGTGCCTGTGCAACAAAAATGCACAGAAGTGTAGTATGAGTACGAAAACAACGTGTACCCAATGAGTATCCCGTCTAATCTCGAAGAAGTAGAGACGAGAGGTCGACTTCGACACTTACTAAGGGTCTAATAATGTGATGTCAATAATACAATAAATCGTGAATTTCTACAAACATGATTTATGGAAACAAGTAAACAATTATTTCTTTTATAGGAAATTTCCAAAATTCCTTTTCCTTATTTATCCAAATATTCTCAAGCCAGGAAGAGGCAATAACAACTTTATAAGTTCAAGGCAGCAATACAAGCATGCACAAATCATGCCGAGGCGTACGGCCCGATCCAACAGAAAATAAACGGTGCACTGCCGAGGGTCGAACGGCGCGAATCATAGATGCATCTATTTAATCCGAGGCGTTCGGCCCGTTCCAAAAATAAACACACACAGACAGTCAATCAAGAAGTCCACACGGAGCAATTATCCAAAGAAACAAAAATCATTTTTAACCATTTAAGAAAGATGAAGTTTTATCTGTTTAGAAATTCATTTAGTAATTCGATGTGATTTAAGCAATTCAAGCTGTCAATAAGTTCACAAATAATCCAAGTATAGCATGCTTTTAGGTCCTAATCTACCCGGACAATAGCATAATAGTAGCTACGCACGGACTCTCGTCACCTCGTGCGTACGTAGCCCCCACAATTAGGAGCACATAACCAATTATTTTACCTATGGGGACAATTCCCTCTTACAAGGTTAGAAATAAGACTCACCTCGCTCCGAAGATCCATAACCGGCATTCCACGCCCTTCCGAAGACTCAAATTGATGCACAACGCTCCAACACTAGCCAATGATTATGCAAATCCATTAATATACGATAAACTTCTCATATTAATCCAATTTATAACAATTCCTAACCTCGTTCGAAAAGTTGACAAAAACGCCCTCAGGCCCACGTGCCCGGATTCCGAAATTTCTCGAAGATAAAGTTTACCCATGAACTCACGAACTCAAATATATGATTTTCCCTTAATTCCATACCCAAAATCGTGGTCAAATTCCAAGAATACTAATTTTCTAGGTCTTTCCTCAAACCCCAAGTTTTCTACAAATTTCCATGTCCAAATCCGTATATAATCATGTATTTAACTCAAAACTAGCATAAATTACTTACCTCATGCTTGGTGGTGAAAATGGCACCTCAAAGTTTCTCCAAATCGGCTCCAATGGAAGAAAATGGGGTTGAAATGAACCCAATCCCCGATTTAAAAGAACCTCATTGCCTCCAGCATTTTCGCACCTGCGGTCACCGGACCGCTTCTGCGGTTCCGTAGGTGCGAGCTACCATCCGCTTCTGCGGTCCTCCTCCTAGCCTAAGCCTCCGCATCTGCGCTTCTCCTTCCGCAGGTGCGGTCACGCATCTGCAACAATTCGACCGCATCTGCGGCCCCAGCCTGGACGGCCCATTTCCGTTTCTGCGGCACCGCACCTGCGGCCCAAGCCTCGCAGGTGCGGTTACACTAGAAGACAGCTGCTGCACTTTCTCTTCCAACTTCCAAAATTGATCCGTTAACCATCCGGAATCTACCCGAGGCCCGGAGACCCCAACCAATCATATCAACCAGTCCCATAACACATTACGGACTTGCTCGAGGCCTCAAATCACATCAAACAACGCTAAAACCATGAATCGACCCCCAATCCAAGCTTTAAGAACTTTAGAATTTCAAACTTGTACATTCGATGCCGAAACCTATCAAATCATATCCGATTGACCTCAAATTTTGCGCACAAGACATATTTGACATTACGGACCTACTCCAACTTCCAAAATCGGATTCCGACCCCGATATCAAAAAGTCCACTTCCGGTCAAACTTCTCAAAAACCTTCAATTTTCTATCTTTAGCCAAATGACTCCAAAATGACCTACGGACCTCCGAATTCACTTCCGATCGCGCTCCCAACTCCAGAATCACCATACGGAGCTACTCCGAGACTCGGAATCCAAACGGACATCGATAACACTGAAATGCACTTCAAGCCAAACTTATGAAATTTCTTCCAAAATGCTAACTTCCACAATAGGCGCCAAAATGCTCCCGGTTCATCCAAAACCCGATCCGGGCATACACCTAAGTCCGAAATCATCATACTAACCTACTGGAACCTTCAGATCCCGATTTCGAGGTCGTTTACTCAAAATTCCAATCCTAGTTAATTCTTTCAACTTTAAGCTTCCGAAATGGGAATTCTCCTTCCAAATCAACTCTGAACTTCCCGAAAATTAATTCCGACCACGCGTACAAGTCATAACACCTGTAATGAAGCTGCTCATGGTCTCAGACTGCAGAACGATGCGCTAGAGCTCAAAACGATCGGTCGGGTCGTTACATTTAGCGTAGTAAAATATAGAGCCTTTTAGTGTAGTAAAATATAGAGCCTTTTAGCGTAGAGTCTCAGAAGTTTAAGTATGTACTAACTACAAACTCTATCCAATTACACTTTACAAAATTAATTATTTAATTTATAAAAATAAACTTACAAAACTAACAAATTAATATATGTTGTCAAATTAACTCAAATATCGAGCCTGGAACCCATAGATAATTACTCAGTCAAATTAAATAATTAATTATTTAATTTATTAAACTAACAAAATTTTAAACTTATTGAAATTGACACACATAATAATTAAGGATAATTTGGTGCTACTGTGCCTCAAATATCGAGCTTGGAACCCATAGATAATTACTCAATCCAATTAAATAATTTATTAAACTAACAAAATTTTAAACTTATTGAAATTGACACACATAATAATTAAGGATAGCTTGGTGCTACTGGGCCTCAAATATCGAGCCTGGAACCCATAGATAATTACTCAGTCCAATTATAAAAATAATTATTTAATTTATTAAACTAACAAAATTCTAAAAATATTGAAATTGACACACATAATAATTAAGGATAACTTGGTGCTACTGGGCCTCAAATATCGAGCCTGGAACCCATAGATAATTACTCAGTCCAATTAAATAATTAACTATTTAATACATTAAACTAACAAAATTTTAAACTTATTGAAATTGACACACATAATAATTAAGGATAGCTTGGTGCTACTGGGCCTCAAATATCGAGCGTGGAACCCATAGATAATTACTCAGTCCAATTATAAAAATAATTATTCAATTTATTGTAACACAAACACACAATTAATATTGTTTAAATTACAGTAGACGACATGGACTTGCCGCCTGTGCATTATGGACCAGCCGAGGATCAGATATTAGTGTTACAGGGCGACCTTAGGTCCTCCTATGTATGGGAGGGACNAGGAAGAGGCACGGGACATCAGATAAGTAGCACGGCGCCCGTACCTATTTAAATCATTTATATACGGGCATCAGAAGGAATGAATGTGGTTATAAAAAAGCATGCAGATATAGCATTTAATGGGTATTAAGTGCTGAGTCCGTTAAGGAATATATATATTCAATGTAATAATTGTGTAACGTAGCATTCAATGTCTTTAATTATTCATAATAGCCTCATTATGATTTGGGCATAACGTACATTCTCAAAGCTACTTATAAAAAGGAGATATATGATCAGTTGTAGGTCACACAAAAGGCTATTGAAATATACATTGGTATCATTTGTTTTTCTTGATTATTATATTGCTACTCAGAATTATTTCCTTTTATTCATTTCTTTGATTATCAGTAACGCGAATTTTTCTAAATTCTAGCTTTGACTAAAATTCCATTTTTTGGTTAAACAAATTGGTTCCGTTACCGGGATACATTCACTTCCTCCTCATCATCACCCTCATCAGGGAAGGGTGTGTCATCTCCAGACTCATCGGCATTGTTGTCATAATCACTATCATCTTCTTGACTCTGCGCATCTGCCAAATCACGAGTCAGTACGTCGTCTATGGGCAACTGTATGAGGTCAGGAGCATTAAGTTGCCTGTTTTCACTGCACAAAAAGAACAAAATGATAAGCTACCCAACTAGATAAATACTTTACATATAGCTATATCACTTTACTTACAAGTCGTACTATCTTGACGTTTCATGATGGATATTTTCTTGTTGGTGATGACTCCCGGATGGACCACCTTGGTCCAATACGCCAGAACTATGCATATTCCAACTAGGGGCGGGGTCATAACTTGTAAAATTCATATCCGGACGGTAACCCCTATGAAAAATATGAGTGTTAATACAAATCCAATTAAAACATAAAATAAACATCGCTAAAGCGTAGAAAAATTGAAGTTTACCAGTCGTCTTGTGGATTATATAAAATCGAAAATTATTTTGTGGCTGCTCATTCGCCGGTGGTGACAAGTTTAAATCAAGGCAATATCTTTCATCAGCAATCTGTCCGGCAAAAACTGCTCCAGAATAACCACCCGATGACTGGGGGTTATCCCTACTATGCATGCCCTCATTATTGGGAACATCTTCAACCTTGACGTACATTTGCAACAATTTTATTACAATAAATTCCCTGTATTCATCCGGAATTCGCAAAAAATCTCTAAGAGTTTCATCATGTTCGATGTTAAACTCAGAATAATAAGCAAACCCCTGCGGAGTCACTGAATACGGAAATCTACCGGTTACTTTAAGGTTAACCGAACGTTTTCTCAGACTCATTTTTTTACGTAACTGCGATACCAATTTATCGTACTCCATTGTAAGTGGCAATTTAACATGACACTGTGGAGGTGAGCTATACCTCATAGAGTTATTCTCCAGCACAACCTCACGCCTGGAACCCATAGATAATTACTCAGTCCAATTATATAATTTATTAAACTAACAAAATCTTAAACATATTGAAATTGACACACATAATAATCAAGGATAGCTTGGTGCTATTGGGCCTCAAATATCGAGTCTGGAACCCATAGATAATTACTCAATCCAATTAAATAATTAATTATTTAATTTATTAAACTAACAAAATTTTAAACTTATTGAAATTGACACACATAATAATTAAGGATAGCTTTGTGCCACTGGGCCTCAAATATCGAGCCTGGAACCCATAGATAATTACTCAGTCCAATTATAAAAATAATTATTTAATTTATTATAACACAAACACACAATTAATATTGTTTAAATTACAGTAGACGATATGGACTTGCCGCCTGTGCATTATGCACCAGCCGAGGATCAGATATTAGTGTTACAGGGCGACCATAGGTCCTCCTATGTATGGGAGGGACATCTATTGGATCAGACTCTCCGCGCCAGGAGACCGGACGATTTGTGGGACTTTTTGAGGGAGAGACATTTCCATCCCCGCATAGTCGATCGCCTAGAAGCTACGGGCTTCCTTAGGATTTTTCGGATTGGGCGGATGCAGCTCGATTTGTCTCTCATCACGACGTTGATAGAGCGGTGGCGACCGGAGATGCACGCTTTTCACCTGCCCACTGGAGAGGCCACCATCACGCTTGGGGATGTTCAGGTTTTGAATGGGCTGCGTGTAGATGGACTGGCCGTTGCACTGCCCCAGCACATGAGAGCTATGACGCGTCCACAGTATTTGGAAGGGTGCGTCGTCGGCTCAGGTTCAACATTCACTTCCTCCTCATCATCACCCTCATCAGGGAAGGGTGTGTCATCTCCAGAGTCATCGGCATTGTTGTCATAATCACTATCATCTTCTTGACTCTGCGCATCTACCAAATCACGAGTCAGTACGTCATCTATGGGCAACTGTGTGAGGTCAGGAGCATCAAGTTGCTCGTATTCACTGCACAAAAAGACCAAAATGATAAGCTACCCAACTAGATAAATACTTCATATAGCTATATCACTTTACTTACAAGTCGTACTGTCTTGACGTTTCGTGATGGATATTTTCTTGTTGGTAATGACTCCCGGATGGACCACCGTGGTCCAATACGCCAGAACTATGCATATTCCAACTAGGGGCGGGGTCATAACTTGTAAAATTCTTATCCGGACGGTAACCCCTATGAAAAATATGAGTGTCAATACAAATCCAATTAAAACATAAAATAAACATCGCTAAAGCGTAGAAAAATTGAAGTTTACCAATCGTCTTGTGGATTATATAAAGTCGAAAAATTATTTTGTGGCTGCTCATTCGCCGGTGGTGACAAGTTTAAATTAAGGCAATCTCTTTCATCAGCAATCTATCCGGCAAAAACTGCTCCAGAATAACCATCCGATGACTGGGGGTTATCCCTACTATGCACGCCCACATTATTGGGAACGTCTTCAACCTTGACGTACATTTCCAACAATTTTATTACAATAAATTTCCTGTATTCATCCGGAATCCGCAAATTATCTCTAAGAGTTTCATCATCTTCGATGTTAAACTCAGAATAATAAGCAAACCCCTGCGGAGTTACTGAATACGGAAATCTACCGGTTACTTTAAGGTTAACCGAACGTTTTCTCAGACTCATTTTTTTACGTAACAACAATACCAATTTATCGTACTCCATTGTAAGCGGCAATTTAACATGACACTGTGGAGGTGAGCTATACCTCATAGAGTTATTCTCCAGCACAACCTCACGCCTGGAACCCATAGATAATTACTCAGTCCAATTAAATAATTTATTAAACTAACAAAATTTTAAACTTATTAAAATTGACACACGTAATAATCAAGGATAGCTTGGTGCTACTGGGCCTCAAATATCAAGCCTGGAACCCATAGATAATTACTCAGTCCAATTAGATAATTAATTATTTAATTTATTAAACTAACAAAATTTTAAACTTATTGAAATTGACACACATAATAATTAAGGATAGCTTGGTGCTACTGGGCCTCAAATATCGAGCCTGGAACCCATAGATAATTACTCAGTCCAATTATAAAAATAATTATTTAATTTATTATAACACAAACACATAATTAATATTATTTAAATTATAGTAGACGACATGGACTTGCCGCCTGTGCATTATGGACCAGCCGAGGATCAGATATTAGTGTTACAGGGCGACCATAGGTCCTCCTATGTATGGGAGGGACATCTATTGGATCAGACTCTCCGCGTCAGGAGACCGGATGATTTGTGGGACTTTTTGAGGGAGAGAAATTTCCATCCCCGCGTAGTCGATCGCCTAGAAGCTACGGGCTTCCTTAGGATTTTTCGGATTGGGCGGATGCAGCTCGATTGGTCTCTCATCACGGCGTTGATAGAGCGGTGGCGATCGGAGACGCACGCTTTTCACCTGCCCACTGGAGAGGCCACCATCACGCTTGAGGATGTTCAGGTTTTGTATGGGCTGCGTGTAGATGGACTGGCCGTTTCACTGCCCCAGTACATGAGAGCTATGATGCGTCCCCAGTATTTGGAAGGGTGCGTCGTCAGCTCAGGTTCAACATTCACTTCCTCCTCATCATCACCCTCATCAGGGAAGGGTGTGTCATCTCCAGACTCATCGCCATTATTGTCATAATCACTATCATCTTCTTGACTCTACGCATCTGCCAAATCACGAGTCAGTACGTCGTTTATGGGCAACTGTGTGAGGTCAGGAGCATCAAGTTGCTCGTTTTCACTGCACAAAAAGAACAAAATGATAAGCTACCCAACTAGATAAATACTTTACATATAGCTATATCACTTTACTTACAAGTCGTACTGTCTTGACGTTTCATGATTGATATTTTCTTGTTGGTGATGACTCCCAGATGGACCACCGTGGTCCAATACGCCAGAACTATGCATATTCCAACTAGGGGCGGGGTCATAACTTGTAAAATTTATATCCGTACGGTACCCCCTATGAAAAATATGAGTGTCAATACAAATCCAATTAAAACATAAAATAAACATCGCTAAAGCGTAGAAAAATTGAAGTTTACCAGTCGTCTTGTGGATTATATAAAGTTGAAAAATTATTTTGTGGCTGCTCATTTGCCGGTGGTGACAAGTTTAAATCAAAGCAATCTCTTTCATCAGCAATCTGTCCGGCAAAAACTGCTCCAGAATAACCACCCGATGACTGGGGGTTATCCCTACTATGCACGCCCTCATTATTGGGAACGTCTTCAACCTTGACGTACATTTCCAACAATTTCATTACAATAAATTTCCTGTATTCATCCGAAATTCGCAAAAAATCTCTAAGAGTTTCATCATCTTCGATGTTAAACTCATAATAATAAGCAAACCCCTGCGGAGTCACTGGTTACTTTAAGGTTAACTGAACGTTTTCTCAGACTCATTTTTTTACGTAACAACGATACCAATTTATCGTACTCCATTGTAAGCGGCAATTTAACATGACACTGTGGAGGTGAGCTATACCTCATAGAGTTGTTCTCCAGCACAACCTCACGCCTGGAACCCATAGATAATTACTCAGTCCAATTAAATAATTTATTAAACTAACAAAATTTTAAACTTATTGAAATTGACACACATAATAATTAAGGATAGCTTGGTGCTACCGGGCCTCAAATATCGAGCCTGGAACCCTTAGATAATTACTCAGTCCAATTATAAAAATAATTATTTAATTTATTATAACACAAACACACAATTAATATTGTTTTAATTACAGTAGACGATATGGACTTGCCGCCTGTGCATTATGGACCAGCCGAGGATCAGATATTAGTGCTACAGGGCGACCATAGGTCCTCCTATGAATGGGAGGGACATCTATTGGATCAGACTCTCCGTACTAGGAGACCGGACGATTTGTGGGACTTTTTGAGGGAGAGACATTTCCATCCCTGCGTAGTCGATCGCCTAGAAGCTACGGGCTTCCTTAGGATTTTTCGGATTGGGCGGATGCAGCTCGATTGGTCTCTCATCACGGCGTTGATAGAGCGGTGGCGACCGGAGACGCACACTTTTCACCTGCCCACTGGAGAGGCCACCATGACGCTTGAGGATGTACAGGTTTTGTATGGGCTGCGTGTAGATGGACTGGCCGTTGCACTGCCCCAGTACATGAGAGCTATGACGCGTCCCCAGTATTTGGAAGGGTGCGTCGTCAGCTCAGGTTCAACATTCACTTCCTCCTCATCATCACCCTCATCAGGGAAGGGTGTGTCATCTCCAGACTCATCGGCATTGTTGTCATAATCACTATCATCTTCTTGACTCTACGCATCTGCTAAATCATGAGTCAGTACGTCGTCCATGGGCAATTGTGTGAGACCAGGAGCATCAAGTTGCTCGTTTTCACTGCACAAAAAGAACAAACTGATAAGCTACCCAACTAGATAAATACTTTACATATAGCTATATCACTTTACTTACAAGTCATACTGTCTTGACGTTTCGTGATGGATATTTTCTTGTTGGTGATGACTCCCGGATGGACCACCGTGGTCCAATACGCCAGAACTACGCATATTCCAACTAGGGGCGGGGTCATAACTTGTAAAATTCATATCGGGACGGTACCCCCTATGAAAAATATGAGTGTTAATACAAATCCAATTAAAACATAAAATAAACATCACTAAAGCGTAGAAAAATTGAAGTTTACTAGTCGTCTTGTGGATTATATAAAGTCAAAAAATTATTTTGTGGCTGCTCATTCGCCGGTGGTGACAAGTTTAAATCAAGGCAAACTCTTTCATCAGCAATCTGTCCGGCAAAAACTGCTCCAGAATAACCACCCGATGACTGGGGGTTATCCCTACTATGCACGCCCTCATTATTGGGAACGTCTTCAACCTTGACGTACATTTCCAACAATTTTATTACAATAAATTCCCTGTATTCATCCGGAATCCGCGAAAAATCTCTAAGAGTTTCATCATCCTCGATGTTAAACTCAGAATAATAAGCAAACCCCTACGGAGTCACTGAATACGGAAATCTACCGGTTACTTTAAGGTTAACCGAACGTTTTCTTAGACTCATTTTTTACGTAACAACGATACCAATTTATCATACTCCATAGTAAGCGGCAATTTAACATGACACCGTGGATGTGAGCTATACCTCACAGAGTTATTCTCCAGCACAACCTCAACCACCCCCTCCCCCCCCGATATAATGAAACCCTTATTTTTGGCTCTTCAGACATTGTAAAAAAATGATTGATAAGAAGAAGAGAGAAGTATGAACGGAAGTTTGAAGTTTGTATTGAATGAATTTTCATAAAATTGAAACGCCTTTAAATAAGGCAAGTCCGAGCTTGGGGTGCAGAATTTTTTTATGTAAAACGCAGTACAATACCACGTTTTATGTATTTGAATTATTGTTATGTCAGTTAATTATTGGTGGGGCCAAATTAATAAGTGAAACGCAGTACTATACTGCGTTTAAGTAATTCGTAGTATTGTACAGCGAATTCCTTAAAAAAATAATTTTTTAATAATACGCAGTACTATACTGCGTTTTAGGTATTTATGTAACTTTTTTTTTTTTAATAGTAAAAACGTGTTTTGTGCCCAAAAAAGCATTAGAAAAGTTTCGGACACGTAGAAAAGAGGAAATTAACGCAGAAGGTAGGCTAGTGGCGACCTGCAACTTCCTTGCCTCACACAACAACTGGGAACCTTTATCAATAGCCATTCTAGTTTATATGACATGTTTTTAAAAAGAATTAGTTATAATATTTAAAAACTCTTTAATTTAGATATTTCATTTATTTTTTCCTTAAATGATATGCGGTACCAAATCTGCCACGCCATTATTCCATCACACACACACACACTATTTAATATTGGTCCTCATTTGGGTCATAAACAAGTTCAATAAAATCTACTGCAATTGGATGGCCCGTTCACTCGTCTCCTTTAATAACACAATGGCACAAAATTTCACTCATCTTCGTTTTCCTTTATCATTTCTGATTATTTGCCTATATATCAATTCGACCCTTGCGGGGAAAGCTCACAACTTCTATCCCTTTTTTAAGGTTGATACTGATGGAACTATTCACAGATATCAAGAGGCCAAGTTTGTCCCTCCATCATTCAGTCCCAACACAGGGGTCCAATCGAAAGATGTAACCATTTTGCCAGAACAAAATGTATCAGCGCGTCTTTACCTTCCTAAAATCAGTGGAAAAAACCAGAAATTTCCTCTGCTTGTATACATCCACGGGGGCGGATTCTGTACTGGGTCAGCTTCTTCTCCCATGTATGATAGTTACCTTCACAAACTAACCGCTGAGAGTAATGCAGTTGCTGTATCCATTGATTACAGATTAGCACCAGAGTACTCAATCCCAATTTGTTATGATGATTCTTGGGCTGTAATGAAATGGGTTGAGCAAGGGACAGATCCATGGCTCAAAGAACGTGCTGATTTTTCACGAGTTTATTTGGTTGGTGATAGCGCCGGAGCTAATATTGCTCATAACATGATGGTTCGTGCAAGTGAGGAAAGTCATTTTTCCCCTTCCCTAGTTGGAATGGCACTAATTGATCCCTATTTCGGTAATGATAAGCCCGATACACTTTGGACTTATTTATGCCCAAAAACCACTGGGATTTATGATCCGAGATTCAATCCAGCAGCTCATCCTAGGTTGCTGTCGAAGTTGAATTGCTCCAAGGTTTTAGTTTGTACCGCAGGTAAAGATTTCTTGAGAGATAGGGCTTGGACTTATTATGAGACGATTAAAAAAAGTGGGTGGAAAGGTGAAATTGGGATTAAGGAGATAGAAGGGGAGGATCATGTCTTCCATTTATATAACCAAACCTCCGAGAAAGCTAAGGTCTTGATGAAATCGGTGGTCGACTTCTTGGTTTTTGATGATTCTTCACAACAAGTGAATTTAGGATCTAAAGTTAGTGAATTTAGCACGAGTCTAATCATATTTGTATTTAATCTTTTTTGCATATGTATATATAAATCAAGTTGAAATTAAAGCAGTAGATTCGTTTCAATGTGTATCATGATAGGTATTAGTGCTGTATACTGGTATGTGTTGGTTAATTTTGAGTGATTTAATTTACAGTTGTTCTACGGAAGGGTACTGAATAACATTATTGATTATGCAACATAGCAATAACCACAGTGAATAAATAAGCACCTAACGGCATTCATGTGTGGAGAAGATGAGTATGAGTTGTGGTAGGTGGTCAAATATTCAATGGACCATACCAGCTGTTAATTAAAGTAAAAATAACATTCATATTTATGATGGTGATGAGAACACCGACAATGATTTAATTTTTTGTTCATGAAAATGGATTGACAATGAAAGTATGTCTCAGGTACTATGACAATAATTGCCAAAAGAAGCATAAAGGAAAGAATGCATGATAATAATTAGGAGGTAAAACCCTCCAATATTTGTGAAGATTATTGGGGTTGCAATAGAGCACAAAAAAAAGAGGCTGGAAGATTCTTGCATCATCATCGTTGAGTTTTGATAGGTTATACACCCTGCTATGTTTTGATGATCTAACAAACTTAATGTCAAGAACCAGATTAAGAGTATGTTCCACATCCTCAAGCACTCAAGAACAACAAGTCTCAAGTCAGGGACATGTCTCAACATTTCAGAGTCAAAGAAACAACAGAGGGAACATATGGACATCACTTCCCTTGCTGACTGTACCAGTCAACCTCCACAGCTGTAAATGTTACACCCCATGTTTTCGTACGTGAAAGTACGCCATAAGTAAATTGATGAAAGCTTGGAAATGAGATGTTACATCCCGCATTTTCGTACATTAAAGTTCGTCGTAAGTTAATCGACATAAGTTCGGGAATGAGATTACTTTGGGATTATAAGTATTACGGTATTTCAAACAAGTGATAAGTAAATTCATGAAGGTGAGATGGTAAGCAAATCGAAACATCAAATTAACCACGGATTCAAGCCTAAAAACTCTAAAAACTTCCGAATTCCGCTTTTGATCAAAGAGTCTATCAAACCTCGTCCGAATGACCTGAAATTTTGCACACACGTCACAAATGACACCACAGACCTACTCCAACTTTCGGAATTCCATTCCGACCCCTATATCAAAATCTCCCCTATCAACCAGAAAACGCCAAAATTCCAATTTCGCCAATTCAAGCCTAAATCTACTCCGGACCTCCAAAACTCATTCCGATCACCCTCCTAAGTCCCAAATCACCTGCCGAAGCTATCCGAATCATAAAAACTAAATTCCAAAATCGTTTACCCACAAGTCAACTTTCGATTGACTTTTCCAACTAAAGGCCAGCTTAAGAGACTAAGTGTCTCATTCCTCTACAAAAACCACTCCGAACCCAAACTAACCCACACAATTCGATAAAATATAGCTGAACAACATGCAAAGAAGCATAAATGGGAAAAACGAAACGGTAACTCATAAAACGGTCGTTCGGCTCATCACATTAATTAAGCATATTTGGATAAGGTTGATTAATCTCCTGATGTGAAAACCACGGGGTTAAAGCCCAAGTAATGACTCATAGTCATTAAAACAGGTGGCAATTGGAGGATCTTTTGTGGCTAACTCATCACCTTGGTGGTGCCCACACCCACAAAGGTAAAATACATCTCAAAGATTAAAGAGATACATTTCTCAATCTTCATAGCAAAGTGAAGTGCTCCAGCAAACTCCTACAAGTGATGGCAACGTGAAATTGCTTCAGCAAATTCATATAAGATTCGATTATGCGTAAGATGCAATTCTAAGAAAGCACGGTACAATCTTTTTCAAGAATATCATACGAATTTTTACCTACTCGATCTGCCGTTACGTGTTTCGTCGCAAAAGACATGTGTTCGTCGCAAAAGACATGTGTTAGAGGAATTGTCAAGACTATCGGTCCAGGTTTGTTAAGGCTATCCCTTCTTTCCTTTTGGCATGATCTATACGACACAAACGAAATGAGCAAATGCACAACTTTCATAAATGACCATATTCATAGAAATATTAGAGGTGCCTATGTTCTTGAATTCCCATGTGCCTTATTATTACATCTTCTGTTCATGAGTCTCAGAAAAATACGTAAATTGAAAAAATAAATCATGACATTACTCAAAGGCATAATGGTCTTATCACATTCCGAGAGATTTTATTGACGTACTTCTCATGCATTGCATTCATTTATACATGAACATTGGCCTATGACCAGATGGCGTTATATACGCGTATATATGTATATTATATGTACTAGAGAGTGGATGCTCGTGCTTGAGCACGGGCCCAACAATCGCAGGAACTCGTGTTACATAGACTGTATGAGATCGATTCAAAGCTGACAGGGTGGATAGTTATATTTGACATAGAGCTTTAAGATGAGTACCACAAAAGGTAACTCTAGTCTATGAAAATGAATATAGACAGAGATATCTCTTTTTCTAGTTAAGAAATAACATTATACCCATCAGAAAAGTTAATGAACACTCAGATACTCCCACATTCTACTATGAATTGCATCAGTTGACAAAAAAGTTATTAAAAGTTTTAGACCTATAAATTATCTCTTAACACTAAAAAGAGATACCACAGGACATATTAATTCCCCCAGTTTTTATACAGTCAAACAGAAAACTTACAATGAAAACTACCATCAAGACAGTTTTAACCATGAACATATCTTTTTAGCTGCATCCTCGATCTCTCTGTTTGGATGAGTCTAATACAAAAAAATGATTCACATTATATGGAGAGTACTATAGTTACTAAGGAGTGACAATAAAAGAAAGTCTCAGTCGGCAAAATTAGTGAAAAGCCAAACTATACCATGAGCTGCAACTGTGCATAAGAGGTTTGAATATGTAAAACCGCAACGCGTCAGGTGAGAAAAATCTATTTATTTATATTCATCGAAACTACAATTTTGCATCCATCTCATAATATTTCCTTGTGACATCTCCCTGATATATATAGGTACATACATTGTAATGACTCCTAACACATTCTATATCTAGTACGTAAAAGAGGACTTCACCTCTGACAACCATTAGAAATCTTTCCAATGTGAAGCTGACAGCCATTAGAGATCTTTCCAATGTGAATCCACCTGACAATTTTGTAAGAATGAAGCACTTTGGCAAGTTAAACACACAACACTGACCAACCCACTTTCTCTGAACAATTTAATATATGGCATGGGATGTGAAAGAGTTCCCTCCATTTGGCTTAAGTTTTTCTTACTCCTATAGCTATCCACATCTTGATTTTGCTCTCGGAACAGTAGTAGCGTAGAATTAATTAAAAGTTGACAAACCAAATTGGAGGAAGACCATATGACTAACAATCATTAACAGCCGATAGGTAAATATTAGCTTGACCATCAAACTATTTACTAACAAAAACAACAAACCCAGTGTAATCCCATAAGTGGCGTCTGGGCATCAAACTATATACTGCTACATAAATTCTAGAAAGGCATCCATAGATGAACCAGAAATTCATACTCCACACTGTCTAAGCTGCAGCATAACTTAGACAGACAGTTCCTTGATCAACACTATTTTCAAAGAACGACAATAGAACTGCCAATTTGATCTGCATATGGAAATATATAGGGAAGTTAAATTCTGTCATTTTTTCTTTTTGGAGAATATACTCCAAAAGAGGGTCACAACTTGATAAAGAGCAACTAAAAAGCTGCAATACCTAGATGCAGAAAGCTAAGATACAATGTGGGAATGAACAAAAATGCAGCACATGTATACCAAAAAATTTAAAATTAAGAAAAATGTCCATATACTTATATCATGAAGTATATCAAAACCAAACAGGTAAAACCTTGAAAATGATCACCTTAATCTTTGTTGTAGGCTCTAGTTCCTCAAAAGCTAGCTTATTGTTTATTTTTATTGACACAATATAACTCTTATTACAAATAATCGAACAGATCTTGTCAATCATAAGGATTACTAATTCAAACATATTTCTTGCCGGGCGTACGGGGACCGTCGAAGAAGTGCCTCAACGCGCCGCAACCACTACTTTGACTATTTTTATGCAATTATGAACTCCATGGAATTTTATCAATTCCAGCGCGACTTATCCTTTTGGAGCTGACGTAACAAGCTTTGACTATTTTTATGCAATTATGAACTCCATGGAATTTTATCAATTCCAGCGCGACTTATCCTTTTGGAGCTGACGTAACAACTTATCCTTTTGGAGCTGACGTAACAAACTACGCGAGCATCCCTGACCATCGCCTGTGGTGTTAGATCAGAAAGGCGACCACATCAAGTTCGGAGGTTGGCCTAACCTAACTTGATGACACGCTTATAGAGTTTTCCGACCTGAAATGCTGCGTAAAGCGTCTTTAGGATACTTCCTAAAGAATCATTTTACTACTGATATAGATCTTTTGAGAACTGCAAGAAAGTAAACTTTAACTCTCACAATCAAATTAGGAAAAAATAGAACATTGTTAACAAATGTAATATATTTTCCAATTATTCAAAGTGCGGATCGGGAAACTGCTTCTCAGCTTTGCTGGATTTTGATGATGCCCATAATGGGAAACTCTATTTCTATATCCAAAATCTAATAAAGATGAATCTATTTTATCAATGCCCAACAAAGTATCTCTTGCGAGGTTTATAGAAATAAATACCTAGATACCACAACAAATATACACATAAGATCAATTCAGCACTAACTCATAAGAAACAAAATAAAAAAGCAAAAACCAAACAAATACGAAAACACCCAGATAGGGAAATAGAAGAAAAACTTAAGCTTTTGGGAAGAGGGGTGGATACATGGAGAAAACTTATAAAAAGATGCCAAAAATATGAATCAGCATTGGAAAAGAAAAAAAACAATTCCAAACAACAACGGATCAAAAGGAAAACAATATGAAGGAAGAAGATCTAGTGAACTGAAAATAGTTGAGCATCACCATAGCATCTTTGGTCTTCAGCAAGAACCATCCAGAAGTCTTGACTAATTTAGGAGAGATAGCATGCAACAACTTTTTGCAGAGGAAGTCTTTATTGTCCTGATTAAAAGATCAAATATAAGAATTAGTAATAGAGAAAAATAAAAAGATGTAAAGTGAGAGAGAAAGACACAGAAATAAATTTCTTCAACAGTGAGAAAGGCTAAAAGAAGAATACATTGAAGAAGGAAGAAGAAGAAGAAGAACCGGAAGTAGAAGTGAAGGGGAAGCTAGATGTCCTACAGAAATTAAAAAAGTTAAACACGTGTCACTTGAGGAAAATTAATGGACTGCATTTTGGAATACAGATCCACGTGGTTACAGGAGAAGAGCAAAAAAAATGCAACCGCCAATGATATAAGCCCGAGTATATGAAAAAAATAAAGGACATGCCAACTGTAGAGTACAATTTTCATTGCTTTTGGTTCAGTTATTTATTGCAGTGTTCGTCCCATCTTCATCACTTATATATATAAATAATATAGTAGAAATATGAGATATGTGAAAAGGTTATGGCGTTATATGCGCACCACCACATGATCAGCTGGTATACGTTGATGATTTTGCCTACAATGGCCGAGATGATATGATGGGATGCCCTCGGAGGCTTGATGATGTTATGAACACATGTACCTATTCACGACATGACATTCATATGCATATGCATGACACTATAAGTATTTCATGATTTACAGAGTTATCCAGACTTACAAGTTGGGTTATTTACTCCATGTTTCTTCCATGTCTTTTATATACTTATTTATGGGTCTTACATACTCGGTACATTATTCGTACTGATGTCCTTTTGTTGAGGACGCTGCATTCACGCCTGCAGGTATAAACAATCAGTTTGACGAGCCCTCATAGTAAACGAGGTTAGCATTCGAAGGATCGGTAAGACTCCACCTCATTCGGAGTGCAGCCGAGTCTATGAGTCATCGTTTCAGAATTTTGCTACAGACTTATTGGTAGGCCGGTACCTTGTCCCATTTGATGTCTAATACTCTTAGAGTCTTTGTAGACAGAGGTTCATTTTGTACAGTATGTCAGAGGCCTTGACGGCCCATATGTATTCATGTTTTAAGAAAGATGGTTCATTGATACAGTGCTTTCCCACTTATAGTTATACATTACGAGTTGTGGCCATGTTGGCCCAGTTACCAGTGATAGTATGATAAGAAAGATATGTTATGTTGGTACTCGGTTGAGTAAGGCACAAGGTGGCCGTTGTGACCCTTCGGTTTGGGTCGTGATCGTAAAGTCGCTGCAACTGTTTCTCTACACATACGCAACAGTGCAGACAGTGCAACAGTCACTTTATGGGAATGCCCTTTTACCAAACATACTGGCATCATTCAAGTGATATCACTTATGTAATAATAACATGAAGAAAAGGCAAAACATCACACATGCACATCCTAGAATTCATCAAGCATTCTCTCAAGTGAGTGTCAATCTGGCAAGTAACTTCCAAGAGCATCAAGAACAAAGAACAACATAACGAAGGACCAGTTACCTGTATTGAGTCATTATATGTCCTTAGTTGTGCTACGTCTTTGTTAAAGTGATTTACCTATAATTCCTACTTAGCTTAGTCGGAAGCATTGTGTAGGAAATCTTTTGTAAAATCATAAACCTTGTGTTTGTGTCTTGGCTAGAGTTAGTCGAGTTGTAAGCTTTGTAATAGAGTTATTACAAAGGGGCTTGTAATAGAGTTGTTACAAGTTAGTGAGGGACTAGTGAGGGACTAAGAGGTTAATTCCTAGGTTACAATAGGTTGTAATCTAAAGTATGCTCAGTAGTAAAGTTGAAATCCTACGAGGGTAGATAGTGGTTTTTAATCCCGTGAGCTGAGAGTTTTTTACGTAAAACTCTGTTGTGTCATTTACTTACTGTTGCGTGTGTGTGCGTTCTGTAAAAATTAATAGAGAACCTGGTTATCTATATAGTTTGATGGACCCTTAATTTCTATCAAGTTTTCAACCATAATTTGGTTATTCTGCTATCACCTTGATAGAATCGGTCGTTTTGCTGCTCTACTCTACTTTGCTTCGCAATTTTTTGATAAAAATGCAAAGAAAGAATAATATCCAAAGTTGTTGATTAACTTAACACGTTCAATATTTGGAAACAAGGAAAGCATTAAGCAAATGAAAATATTACTAGCTAGTATCTGGTAGATACTGGAGACCAATTCTCTTATCGTTCTATTTTATATTGCACTAATTTCTTTTAGTTGATAAAAAACATATTCAAATTTCGACAAATTTTACTTTAAAATTTTTTATTTTATCCTTAATATATATACTTCGTATAATCATAAAAGCCACACGTGATTTAAGAATATTTTTTACGTGTAAAAATTATTTTTTTTTTAAATAGCCGAGTACATACAGAGACACATAAAGTTTGCACAATTTTATATTTTTTTGGTAATAAATGTGAATATTACCATAACAACCAAATGCTTTACATCCTATGAACATCAAGTGTACTAGCTCTTCTAGTACATCAAGACCTCAAACAAAAAATACCTCTTCTAAGTACAAAATTCCATGACTTTAGAATTAATAAACTACAAGAATCCTACCTACAGGCACCTTCCTAACTACATAGTTTTTGTATCAGCAGTGGACATTGTTTTGCTCTTTTAGATTCTGCAAACATGCCTATTCTGTCCACCTTCTCCTTCTTAATTTGCCCAACACAAAACTCCAAGTTCAGGCTAATTTGTCTGAAAATTCTCCAGTTCCTCGCTTGCCAAGTGTGGTATACAATTGCTCCTATAATTGCTGTTGCAAGCTCCTTCCTTAGTTGCTTCCAATGCCTTCTTTTAATCCACTGTATCATCTCTGGTATTGCCATGTTTAGAAGACTGATTGTTGCCCAGCTAGTCAGAGCATCTCTCATGTTTTTAAACCAACAACAATCCCCAAACAGATGCTGCTGAGTCTCTATCACTCCCAGGTCACACAGGCAACATTCAGCATCACCTGTGATAGGAAAGTTCAGCTGTACTAATCTGCTTTTTGTTTGCATTTTTCGTTGGTATGCCAGCCACAATACAAATTTGTGTCTTGGTAGCAGTACCCTACTCCATATCAAATCCATTTCCTTACACCTTGACATTTGTCCTAGCATTATATTGTAACTGCTAGAGACCGAATAATCTCCACTGCTTGTCAGCCTATATGTACTTCCATTATACCATTGTGCCATATTATACTTTATACTGTTTATCTTCTTCCAATACCAACTACAGTCAGAGGGTGGGTTATGCTCCCAAATGCTTCTACAGGATTTCATATACACCCCATGTACCCATCTCACCCACAAAATCTCATTGTTTTGTCACTAATTGCCATAACAGTTTTCCAACAGAAGCTATATTCCAATTTTTACATCCCTTAATGTTCAGTCCTCCATATTTCTTTGGCCTGCATAATACCTCCCATGATACCAATGCCATCTTCCTGTGTCCTTCTGTAGTGCCCCATAGATACTCCATGCACTTCCTATCAATTGCTCTTATAACACTTTGAGGGAGTATAAAGACAGCCCCCCAAAAGTTGTATATTGCAAACAACACTGCATTGATCACTTGCAATCTACCTGCATATGAGAGTAGCTTAGCATAACCTGATTGAATGTTTGTTGTGATCTTCTCTACTAGCTGGTGACACTCTACTTTGCTCCACTTCTTTGATGTTAGTGGAAGCCCCAAGTATCTCATAGGTAATGTACCCACTGAGAATCCTGTATCTCTCACTATAGTCAGTTTTGTTGCTTCATCCATTCCTGCTAAGTATATGTTTGATTTCTCCATATTAGCTACCAGCCCTGACACTGCACTGAAATGATTCACTACTTCCAGCACCCTATGGATAGATTGACTGTTACCTTTGCAAAATAACATCAGATCATCAGCAAATATCAAGTGTGTCAGTTTGGTGGTCTTACACATGGGATGAAATTGAAAATCTGGTAATTCACTCATTTTGTTCAATCCTCTAGTTAGGTACTCCATGACAAGCACAAACAGTAGTGGAGACATAGGATCTCCCTGCCTCAACCCCCTTTTTCCTTCAAAGTAGCCATATCCTGCACCATTCACTTTGACAGTGAATGTAGTTGTTGTAACACACACCAGAATCAGTTGGATAAATGGCATTGGAAAACCATAGCCTCTAAGAACTTCCTCCAGAAATTCCCATCTAACCATGTCATATGCTTTCTTTAAGTCAATCTTCATCAAACATCTTGGGGTTGTCTTCCTGTTATAATGTCTGAGAAGATCATGGCATATAAGCACATTGTGTATAAGTGATCTACCTTCAATGAATGTTACTTGAATATCAGCTACAATCATAGGAATGGCTTTCCTCAATCTAGTACACATGATCTTAGGAATACATTTGTAGATAACATTGCAACAAGCAATAGGTCTAAATTGACTTGCCTGCAAGGGGCTCTTCACTTTTGGTATAAAAGATATACTGGTTGAATTTATCTGAGTAAGTAATTCCCCATTCTCAAGAAATTCCAGCACTGCCTTGGTCACATCCTCTCCAATTACTGACCAAGCTGCTTTATAAAATCCACTCTCATACCCATCTGGACCTGGACTTTTAGTATCATTTATACTGAACATTGCTTTTTTCACTTCTGGCCCTGTGTAAGGTCTTACCAACTGTAGTTGTTGAGTAATCGATAGTACTTTCCCATTCTTCAAAAAACTCTGAATGGCATGATCCCTGAATCTTCCCTTTGTCCCCAGTAGCTCCTGATAATATTCCACAAATATTCTTGCTATCTCTTCCTGATCAGTTTTCATGCATCCAAACTTATCAGTAAGTTGGATAATTGCTTCTTGCAGCTTTCTATGCTTTATTACTGAGAAGAAATATCTATTATTATCATCTCCCAACTTAATCCAAGTAGCTTTGCTCCTTTATTGAAGGTATACCTCTGCCAAATAGGATGATCTCTTGAATTTTTGGAACTTCTGAGTTTCTACTAACTGTAGCTCAACATCCAATGGGTTTTTATGAAGTTCTGCTTGGGCTGCAGCCAAAGCCATTTTGTTTGCATCAGCTTCTTCAATAATATTGCTGAAATAATTCCTATTCAGCACCCTTAGTTTCTTCTTCATCATTTTTAGCTTTCTAACCACTTTGAACATACTACATCCCTCAACTTTCTGCCCCCATCCCTCATTGACTATATCTATAAAGTTTGGATGAGAGGCCCAAACATTACAGAATTTAAAAGCAGCTTTTGCCCTCCTTGGTGAGTTAGCATTTGATAGCTTTAGTGGGCAATGATCATTTATTCCTTCCTCTAGATAGTAAGCCATATATGCTGGCATTAAATTGAGCCAAGTTGTATTAATGAATACCTAGTCTATTTTTGATAGGATCCTATTGTCTCCATATCTATTATTCCAAGTATACCTGCTCCCACTGGTTAGCAGTTCAATCAGCTCACATTGCTCTATGCACTGTCGGAAATCTACTATTTCAGCCAAGCTTACAGGATTTCCTCCCACTCTATCATCAGTATGCAGCACAGAGTTAAAGTCTCCCATAACTATCCATGGACCCCCCACACTCTTACTCACAGTGTCTAGGTATTTCCACAAGCTTCTTCTTTCTTCCTTTGTGTTGTATGCATAGACTATAGTCATCATAAAATCAATCTGCAACCTATTATGACTCACCATAGATGTTACTGGTTGATCAGTCATGGTGCTCAGAGTTACTTTAAAACAATCATGTCTCCATGCCAACCAAATTCTACCATTATAGTGTTCCCTCAAGTTTGTTATACTCCTCCATCCTCCAAATAGCTTATTAGCCACTTGGTTGAATTTCTCAGACTTTATTTTTGTTTCTACCATGCCTATCAACCCTATCTCTTATTTATTACAAAGGAGTTTTACCTCCTTTTGCTTGTTAGGGGCATTCATACCCCTAACATTATACCATAATATGTTATCCATTACTCCTATGAGGTAATACTTTCCCTCCCACATTCCCCTCCCCTTTACTGTTACCCCCTGTAACATCAGTATCATTTGACTCAAGTACTTGAAAGTTGTTGTGATAACTTCTATCTCCAGCTTCCCTCCCCGGCTGTATTTGTCTACTTGTAGTTCTTGTAACATTGCTAGGAGTTATCCACCCTGCATTTTCCTGCTTGTCCTGCACTTTTTGCTTTCCAGTCTCCATATTGTTCCTTTGTATTTTGCTAGTTTTTTCTCCATCCTTATTAGTTGTTGGTTTGTTCATTTGTTCATTTGTTCTGTTACTCTTTCCTCCTTTTTGCCACTACCCTCTTCTGTTGGTTTAGCATCTGCAGCTTGGTTTTTTGTTTTACAAACCTGTTCATCATGGCCATACTTCCTGCATGCTTTGCACAAAGTTGGCTTCCAATCATATTGTACTTTCTGCTCCATTAGTAGCCCTCGCTCATTCTTAAAAAACACTTTGTCTGGTAGTTTGGTGTCCATCTGAACTTCAACTAAGAGACGTGCAAAACTCAGCCCCATCTTCTTCTCTGTGTGACTATCTACTATTAGTGGTTGACCAATTAAACTGCCAATCTTGCTTAGACCTTTAGGGCTCCAGTACTTGAAATCCAACCCAGGTAGTTTAACCCATATAGGAACAATATACAATTCCTCTTTTGTGAATTCCATATCCACATGCCAAGCTTTCATAATGAATGGCTTGTTATCAAAGTGGTATATGCCACCTTGTAATACTTCATTCTTCCCTATGATAGAATCAAATCGCACTATCACTATCCCATTTTTTAGCATAGAGACCTTGTTTATGCCATGTTTTCCCCACATTCTTCGTACATATGCATTAAGTACTGTGAATGGTGGGTAAACTCCCAAAACATAGCACACAACTCAATTTCAGCTAATGTCCTCTGTCTCAATTTCACAAACAGGTGCCTCATCATGTAATGCAGGTTCTACAAATTCAAGTTTAAATCCAGCATTAGTTACCTTTGTTATATCGAAATTATCCCATATAGATCCCCTAGCGTTCAGTTCTGGTGCGACCTCTGCTTTATCTGCCCATGATAATTTCCCACTCCCAGCTCCTGATTCTAACAGCTTTGGTGATGTCCTCGATGAACCCTCACCCAATTCTGTAGTCCTCGTACCTGATGAACTTATAATTGGTGAAGTTTCGCTTACTTGTTCTTCAATTTCCTTTTGCTCAATCAGATCGACTCTGCATGTTACTGTTTCATTGATTTCTTCTTTCTCAAGCTGCTTTCCTGGGCTTTGAATTTGTTTCCATTTCTCGTCCTTCTTCCTTTGCTGAATTTCTGTGGTTTCTCGCGCCATAATCGCCTTCTGCGAGGGATTCCGAGCTCTCTTCCCCATGGTGGCGCACGTTAAGCTAACATGCGCTGAGAGAGAAAACCAGAGAAGGCCCACAATTTTATATTTAAACACCTAAACTTAGGGGTGCTCCTAATGAGCACGTACACTACCCGAAGTTTGTTCCAATTAGATACTTTTTTGACAAATAGTGAAACTTACAAAGTGTGTGCAATACACTTGTTGTTGACGTGATAAATGACGAATAAAATGACAAATAACGAATAAACCCCTGAAAGCAGGAGGGTGGTATTTCTTGAACCACTCGAGCCTAAGCTGCTCCCCCTCAGATGTTGCTGCCCTAACCACGAGCTGAACTGGAGCAACAGGCTATACCGGTATAACCTCTGGGACTTGATCAACCTAGACCCGCTTCTCTGGGCACTGGCCGCGGGAATCTATGCTCTTCCCCAGCCTGAGATGTGGCTGGTGCAAGTGGGATCAACCCTCCTGAGCTAAGGTATCGAACATGCTCATGAACTGTGCGAGGGTCTCCTGAAGTGCTGGGGTGGCTATAGGCGCCTCAGGTGTTTGTCCCCCGACTGGAGCTACTGGTGGCTCCTCTGTCCCAGCTCGGGGCAGGTGCTCTAGTTGCACCACGCGCCCGTCCTCGGCCTCTGCCCCGGCCCCTACCTCTAGCGGCTCTAGCAGGGGGCGCGGGTGTCTGATCGTCGGATCTTGCGGTGCGTGTCCCCACCATCTGTGAGAGAATAGAAAATCAAAGATTTAGTTTTTTCGAAATCAACCAATTTGCATGGTAAAGAATCAAAGAAGTGAAGATTTCCGAACAGTTCCGTAGCCTCTCGAAGATAAGTACAAACGTCTCTGTACCGATCCGTAAGACTCTACTAAACCTGCTTATGACTCGTAACACCTATGAACCTAGAGCTCTAATACCAACTTGTCACCATCCCAATTTCTCTCCGTAGGATGTCGTGATGGCACCTAGTCTCTACGACTAGGTAAACCTAACAATAATAATAACTGAACAAATATAAATTAACAAGTTACTGGAAACAACTGAATAATATATAAAAATCTTCCGAAAGCATAATCTCACAATACACACCCCAAAACTGGTGGAACTAAGTCATAAGCTCTACAGAATACAACTAGAGTACTATTACATCACTGTCCGAAAGAAAATGCAACAGGAAGTATAATAGGGAAGATGACTCTGAGGCCTGCGGACGTGGAGCAGGTATACCTTGAAGTCTCCCAAGCAGCAGCTACAACAACCTCTATCGACCGGCCCAAGCAGACGTACCTGGATCTATACAAAAAAGATGTGCAGAAGCATAGTATGAGTGCACCACAACGGTACCAAATAAGTATCAAACCTAACCTCAGTAGAGTAGTGACGAGGCCAGGTCAAGACACCTACTAGGATATAAATAAACAGTATAAAAATGTGATACGGATATGTAAAGGAAAATGAAGAACAACTTAAACGAAACCAAGATAATAACATGAACTAGTACCGGAAACCAAAAACGAAAATAGCATAAAGAAGAGACTAAAGAGATACAATGATCATGTACGGACCATAACTGCTAGAACAATTAAGAGTGAAACAACAAGATATATTCCCACCTAACCACTTTACTACATAAAATAACAAAAAGAATCACAAGGAGGTACCGCCTCGCGTATAATGAATCAAAACCGAGGTACCGCCTCGTATAATCAAGAATCACAATCGAGGTACCGCCTCATATTCACTTTTCTCAATTTCAATCACAATCTTTCCTTATACCGCCGCGTGAGCCTTACATTTGAAAATATGTTTTGAAAACAGTTTTCCCGAAATAGCTATACGTACCTTAGCCCACTTTATGACGCCGTGTGGCTTCACGTAGTTTCCCTACAAGCAACACGCACATAAGTCACACCTTATATCGCCGCATGCACATCAACCCCAAGCCTTATACCGCTGCATGCGCGTCAATATATCATATCACAATAACAATTCGCACCACAAGTGCCCATATATCATAACTTGCCAACAACAACAATATCAATGTTTCCACAACAATAGCCCATGGCTCCACCACAACGTATACAAGAATATCAACAATAACAATAGGTGAAAAATGCTCAATAAGATAGATGTTTCAACAATAAGCAACATCGCCTCAACGTATTAACATCTTTCATAACTTTAATACTAAATAACTCAACAAT
Organism: Nicotiana attenuata; assembly: GCF_001879085.1. Classification (NCBI taxonomy): domain Eukaryota; kingdom Viridiplantae; phylum Streptophyta; class Magnoliopsida; order Solanales; family Solanaceae; genus Nicotiana; species Nicotiana attenuata. The sequence goes on from NC_031989.1 coordinate 8,645,903, forward strand.
GAGAGAAATAATATATAACCACAATTAGATAAGACTAACTTCACAATAAAAGAGATAATATTCAACAATGAGTCTCAAATAATAGAAATCATCAAGTAAAGGGATAAATGAATAATTACTTCAAATAACGAAAATCAATAAGGAAAGAGACAACACGAACAATAACTTCATCAATGATAATTAACAATGAAGAGATAGCATGTAACAATAAAGAGGCAACAAGTTCAACTAAAGCATGGGAGCAATTTAGCAAGTAGGATGTAGAACAAATACTAAACAAGTCAACTAAGGCATTTAAGGGCAGTCTAAATTGACTATGAGAATTTAGAACATAATATGACATTTCAATTAAAGCATGAAAGTAGTCTGAGTATCCTAAACCGGTCAAATACCATGTACAAACCTTGTACTCACTCGTCACTCTACGTACACGGATTTCACTTAGCACAATTGAATAAAACAATACCAATCCTAAGGGGTAGTTCCCCCACACAAACTTAGGCAAGACACTTACCTCAACTAGGCCAATTCAACACTTGGAAATAGCTTTTCCCGTAAAATCCGCCTCCACACGGCTCAAATATAACCAAAATCGACTCAATATCATCAAACAATGCTAGCGAATTCAATTGCAATAGATAAAGTTAAGATCTTTATACTTTTCCCAAAAAGTCAACAAAAGTCAACCTGGGGTTCGCCCAGTCAAAACCCGAGTCAAATGGTAGATTCTGTCTACCCATGACCCCACGAGTTTATATATGTGATTAGTTTTAAAATTTGAGTCCAAGTCGACTCTCAAAACTCAATTTCTTATTTTTCAAAAACTTGATAAAGTTTCACAAATTTCTACTTTGATTCACATTATTTTGATGTTAAAATCTGAGATATTGTTACATCCCATGTTTTCTTACGTGAGAGTACGTCGTAAGTCAATTGATGTAAGCTAAAAAAAATGAGATTATCAATGAAAGTACATAACGTAAGTTCATCATGTTATCTTGAGGTTACAAATCTTTAAGATCATGAATAACAAGTACCAAAAGGGTTGGAAAGCTTAGACGCTAAACGAATTGAAGAAAATAAGTTTCGTCGAAAGTCGACAAGTTTGGAATGTTATAACATATACTTTTGGGGTGAGACTAGGGTTATTAACATGATAATGAGGTTAAGTTATGAGCTATTTTAGTCGTATTATAGTCGTGTCTTATGTTTTTAAGTCAAGCGATTCCTGGAACAAAAGTTGGCAAAGGTCATCACAAGCTACATTCATAATATGCTGAAATTTAGGTCAAATGTAGCTGCACGTTTCTCCAAATATACTTGGAATCAAGGGATGAACTACATATCAAATTAAAGATATCCGAGTCTAGTTTCTAACGCATTAAACCGTTCGTCGATACGACATTGGACTAGAGAGATATTTGCATTTTCGCAAGACTGCACAAGCAGCTCCCATGGGACCCACAAAGTCGATTTAAACTTCAGCTTGTATTTAAGTCATTTATATGTCGTTTTAACTCATTTTTCTCATCCACAACAGTTCCTAAACCCTCCCTAATGCTCTCCAAGGGTTCCTCCATGATTCTAGGGTGAAAATCTAAGATAAAAACATGAATCCAACGCTAGAAATCCCGTGGTGCTTGCTAGATCGTAGTTCTTCATCTTGTGGCTGTTTTGGAGGGTTCTTTAAGGGTAAGTAACTTCAGATTTCGTGTTGTTCTTTATGTTTAAGATAAGAATCAGTCCCTCCTTCGTATATATTAGAGTTTCAAGTCGAAATACAAGTATTTACACACCAACTTGAACACAAAGGTTGATTCAAGAAGAGAATACAACTCCTATAGTGTTGTGGTGTGATTGAGGGTTGTTGTGAGCTACACCAGCTGAAGATTTCAAGTTGTATCTACTGCCTAAGGTATGTAAATTATGTTCTTGGTTGTGCTTAAGGTCAATCATGTGTTGGTTGAGTTGTTTGAGTGAAAATCTACAAGATAGTAATTGATATGGCATAAGGAATCATTATCTTTTCTTTGTGGGCTGTGTTGAGGCTATATATATGGGTTGTTGCGGCTGGAAATTGTTATAAATAGTTTTATTATGTTTTGGCTGCTGTTGTTAAGCTTATCTATGTGCTAATTCAATGGATTGAAGAAGATAACATGAAAAATAAGATGTTGACGGTAAAGGTTAAAGTGCTAGGCGTGTGGACTATATTTGAAGATTATGCTTATGATGTTTTGTGTTGAAAATGATATGGTAAGCATAAGTATGATATTATATATGTTGTAGGCATATTCATGGCAAGGAATTGGATTCAAACCATATTTTGTTAATCGTAAATCGAGTTTGCCGCTCAAAATGGTTGTTGAACTAATCGGAGAGCTTATTGTGAATTATATTGTTGTTGTTTGGGCTGTTTGGTGACTTTTGGTAACATATGGGATGTAGTACAAATAGGGGAGGTGTTGTCCATTTTCTTGCAGAATATTGGTTTCTAAATATGAGAGTTACAACGCTTATATGATGACGGCGAAATCGGTTTACTCATTGTAGACGTAAGAAGATCATATTGAGCTTGCTTGACGATTGGATAGAAGATTCCAAAGGTATGTTAAGGCACTTCCTTCTTTCTTTTGGCATGATCTAAAGTGAAATGAATACGTTATTTCATAACGGATCTACTCCTAGTTGCCCATGTTGTTCTTTCCTTATAAAGTTATTCTAAGTAAGTATGTATGATCCTTGAATCCTACTGAGGTTCATATTGATGGTATGGATGTACATAATTTTAATCGAAGGTGCAATGACCTTACGTCACTTCGAAAGGTTTAGAACGTGATTCCATGAGTCCATCATGCATTATATATAGTATATATTTTACTCTACCGAGCCGCGATATAGTCGGTCGGGTATGGCACCTATTGTGCAACCACTGATCAGTTGGGTTTACCGAGCTCCACGTGACCGGGTATGATTCTACCGAGCCTTATGATGGCCGGGTACGTTTTTACCGAGTCCTCTTTGAGGCCGAGTACGATATGATGATGATGATTCCCACAGAGGCGTATGTTTTTAAAAGTTTATGTATATATATGTATTATGCATTTCATGTCAGTAGCCCCAGAGGCAATCAGATGCTACAGGTTGTATCTCCTCTATCTCACTTTACATTACTGTTCTTATTTATGCTTTCCTGCCTTACATACTCGGTACTTTATTCGTACTGATGTCCCTTTTTCTGGGGACGCTGCGTTTCATGCCCGCAGGTCCTGATAGACAGGTTGACAGTCCTCCTTGTAGGCTATCAGCTCAGCGGAAGGTGTTGGTGCACACCGCTTGCTCCGGAGTTGCCTATTTGGTCAGTATGATTTGGACATGTATTGATTAGTATGGCGGGGCCCTGTCCCGACCTTTATGATGTGTATGTACTCTTAGAGGCTTGTAGACTGACGTCATATATATGAAAGATTGTATGGCCTTGTCGGCCTATGTTTAGTGTACGACTGTTTTTTGGTCTTATATGACCGTATGTTACATGTATAAGTTTGTATTACATGTTGGGTCGTCCTATGTCAAGTATTCCCTTATGTTTTATTCTTGTTATCTCATGACGGCCTTTCTGGATCATTTGCCCATGATAGTATGATAAGAAAGATATGTGACGTTGGTACTCGGTTGAGTAAGGCACCGGGTGCCCGTCGCGGCCCTTCGGTTTGGGTCGTGACAAACTTGGTATCAGAGCAGTTCTGTCCTAGGGAGTCTACAAGCCGTGTCTAGTAGAGTCTTGTTTATGGGTGTATTGTGCACCACACTTATAAGCAGGAGGCTACAGGGCATTTAGGACTGTCACTCTTTCTTCTTACTCTAGATCGTGTGGTAGAGCTCAATTGTAAGAATTCAAACTTCTAAATTCTATTTTATTCGTAATACAATGATACCTCATCCAAACAGATAGTTGGTAGAGATTGAATGTTGCTGTTGAAGAGTTGAGTCAATTGAACTCGATTTTGCATCATGCTTATGATGAGTAAATATAAGGTCTTCAGTACATTATGTATGTACTAAGACGTGTAAGCTTCTTGATAAGGATTCCTAAGGCATGAATATCATTCCACCCATATGGTTTAAAAAGCAATGAGAGAATCAGAAGGTAGATACAAGTTTCAACAAGTAAAAGAAGCAAGGTGGAGAAGGGTACGAGGTACCTAGTTAGTGAAGATTATCAGTTTTTTTACAATTCAGGCAGAGAAATATATGTATTCTGAGTTTCCTTCAACAGTAACAGAGGTATGTACAACTGACCACGCCTATCTTAGTTATGCCATATGGGAGCTAACAGATATAGTTTAAGAGAAGGATAGGTTATCAGTATCCAGCTGGGTTAGAGTAACCCAAAATTGTGGATGGATTGTTATCATTATCTAACATTTCCGAAGGGTAGTGCAAAACATGGTAATTGTTTTCCTTGTGAGACACACATATGGTGCACTCTAGAATAGTACAGTCAGATATAAATGCTAGAATGTTCAAAAATTTTAGAAGATAGGCAGTGGAATTCTTGAAGGGATAAATATTTACCTTAGTATGATTCCCGTCCCTAGTAAAAAAAAAGAAGGAGGGAATATGTTAAGCGTCCCGAAGAGCTAGTGAGAAGAAGCAAGGGGAGCTAAAAGTGAAAGAACGTTTTGTTGAAGTTTTTAGAATAAAGTGATAGACAAAAATATTAGCTGGAGAATAAGAAGAGAGTAAATGAAGTATTATGAGTAAGATGTGATAAATAGGTGATAACGATAAATTAAAATATGACATGACAGAGTGTATAGTCATATGAAGAAAAAGACAAGAGGTGACATGCCTTGAGACAATAAAACAGTATAAGCCATAAAGTCATACCTTCACTTCGAGAAATGAGTTGGTGACTCGAACGTGATTACCGAAAGGAAACGTTAAACCCCATGAGTAATAGAAATCAGCATGGGTTAGTGAACAAGATATATTGAACATGAATTAAGGATCGGAAGATTTGATAATAGTCGACATCGTGAGAATTTCAGAGATTGCGTTCCAGCAATAATAGAATAGACAACAAAAGAATAACCTTAAAGGTCATTCATTAAGACGCTTCCCTAAAAGAAGCACTGTGAGTAGAGTTAAATTTAAGGGACTAAGTGTGCCAGTTACACTAGGTGTCACCTTCGTGCGTAAGAAATTCAGTTATCCCTGGTACAGAAGGGTTACCGCAAGGCAAGTAAGAGTCCGTAGAGAAGTGAAAAGACGCCAAAGACAAAAAGGTAAAACATTTATAGGTAAATCTTCATAGCATTAAATGTTTGTACTCCCCTAAAGGGGGAAGATGGTGTGATACGGTATTAAGTCGGAGATATGTGGTTCAGGTAACTATGGAATAGTAAAGGAAGAATGTGGTAGAAAGGCGAAAAGAATGAGATTGCATTTATTCAGACCCTACAGATATGTTACCACTCCAGAACATTATGCAAGCACGCCGCCGGGGAGAGGCAGTAAGGGTTCCCACATTAGATGTTTTTGATAAATAAGTGCAAATGAACACTTGATACATAAGGAGCCAGTACGAGGGATAAGTTAAGACAAAGGACATAACCCAAGAGAGATTACGCAGAATATAGATACGAGAATGGACCAACGAGTAGTTAGTAGTTGATTGAGGAAGAGCCTAGTTATGGCTAGACAAGAGGATACAGACAAATCAGCAGATTGTGCAAGATAACCGTAGTGAACCCTAACATAGTGAATTCAGACTCACAGATATGACGTCGTAGTCCTTGAGAAATATTCAGATAGGAGTTGGGCTTGTTAAAGGTAGCGTATAAGTGTTACGAAAATAAAAGACGGTGCCACTAGGAAGACAATCAAAAATTTCAGTTCAGAAGCAACCCTACGAGCACAAGGGCGTGGAGGTAAGTAACTAAGGATAATTATAGGTGAGTGACAACATTAAAAATTTCTTTGGGTATACGGTGTAATAAGCTTGTAGCTTTACAGGAGTCAGAGGATCTGCCCTAAGTACTACCACGAAAGACTAGCTCAGGAAATAAGGAAGATGGCTTCAACCTAAGTATATTAACTTGAAGAAGAATTGGTCTGGTAACAATAGTCTCACTACAATATTGGATGCACTCCATAAGAAAGTGGCGCCTATAGTGGCTAATGAATGAAAAAAATCAAAGGTGATGTTTGAGATCATATGAAGTACAGGAAAATATGGTATTCGTAGGAAATAAGACAAGCCAAGTATTCATGCAACAAGTGGCAGAACGACCAGGAAAAGTAATTGCTTACATTTAAAGACAACTGAGAAGGCACAAAAGGAATTCTGTGGTGTAGCAAGTTAAAGAAAGGATGTGAGTAGTACGAATAGATATGTGTAGGTCGCAAGCTAAAGTATAGCAGAGTGACAAGATTTTAGGTATATGGGAGCAAGGATAAGAAAAGGTGAGTTAGAAGCTGACAAGAATAGGTAAGACCTCGGTATTAAGCCCATCAAACAAGAGAGCTGATGGTTTATATATGTTATGAAAAGCTCAGTACAGCTTGAATTAACATGGAGGAGTCTAAGACTAGGAGCATTTAGAAGAGATAGAATGCTGCCCTAGTCGTAATGTAAAGGTGTAATAGTGGTAAATTATAAAAGGATGATATTTAGGCCTTCAATTGAGTAATGATTCAAAGAGAAGACATTTCATGGATGGCACGGAATTAGAATACCCCCATAAGACAAATCACATTGGGATGCTATGAAATACAGTTATTGAAGTATGGTATCGTCCCTAGGTGGATAAGAAAAACCACTTCAAATGTTCCCGATGAGACATGAGACCTAGTGACAATGTATTACGTAAGAGGTTTCAAGTTGTCAGTAGTGGATTATAGATAAACATTAAGGTGAATGAACAATAGATGGATTAAAGTTCCAAAGTGTGAGATGAGATTATGATGTCATTATTTAGATGAACAGTAATAAGGAAGCATTAAATGACTTAGATTTATACTTATAGGATAAGCGGTGAGAGAGTAACCTGGAGTTAGGTAGCAAACCTCGGTAATAATAAACTGAAGTAAGAGTTAGGATATAGTATGACCTACCTAGATGTAGTAAAACTATAAGCATAGATAACCGAGGCTATAAAGCAAGATATAGCAATAGTTGTAAGTTCGACAAAGTACCAAGCGAAGAACTTTAGTACACCTATAGATGTCTAGAGGGACATCTTGTCATAGTTATGTATATGTTCACAAAGTGAGGCCTAGAGATTGGCTAAAAGCTGGAGGAAAAAGGAGAGGAGAGTCACATAGGAACACATACAAGTACATGGTTGTACATGATGTATGACAGAAGGTAACAACAGTTACGAGATTGGAAGAATTCCGACCACAAGTCGTGGTATGAGAAAGAGGCCAAAAGGGGGGAATACCCTGGCCTTTGGATTTATTTACAGAACAGTTTCCTAGATGTCAAGGACAATATTAATGTATTCGTAAGAGCTACAGGTTATGAGACTGATAAATGCATCAGTCAACATTAGAGGACGAATGTTCCAAAGGGGGGAATGATGTTACATCCCATGTTTTCGTACGTGAGAGTACGTCGTAAGTCAATTGATGTAAGCTAAAAAATGAGATTGTCATTGAAAGTACATAACGTAAGTTCATCATGTTATCTTGGAGGTTACAAATCTTTAACATCATGAATAACAAGTACCAAAAGGGTTGGAAAGCTTAGACGCTAAACGAATTGAAGAAAATAAGTTTCGTCGAAAGTCCACAAGTTTGGAATGTTATAACATATACTTTTGGGGTGAGACTAGGGTGATTAACATGATAAGGAGTTTAAGTTATGAGTTATTTTAGTCGTATGATAGTCGTGTGTTATGTTTTTAAGTCAAGCGACTTGTGGAACAAAAGTTGGCAAAGGACATCACAAGTTACATTCATAATATGCTGAAATTTAGGTCAAATGAAGCTGCACGTTTCTCCCAATATACTTGTAATCAAGGGATGAAATACATATCAAATTGAAGATATACGAGTCTAGTTTCTAACGCATTAAACCATTCGTTAATATGTTATCGGACTAGAGAGATATTTGCGTTTTCGCGAGACTGCGCAAGCAGCTCCCATGGGACCCACAAAGTTGGTTTAAACTTCAGCTTGTATTTAAGTCATTTATATGTCGTTTTAACTCATTTTTCTCATCCACATCAGTTCCTAAACCCTCCTAAATGCTATCCAATGGTTCCTCCATGATTCTAGGGTGAAAACCTAAGATAAAAACATGAATCCAATGCTAGAAATCCTGTGGTGCTTGCTAGATCATAGTTCTTCATCTTGTGGCTGTTTTGGAGGGTTCTTCAAGGGTAAGTAACTTCAGATTTCGTGTTGTTCTTTATGTTTAAGATAAGAATCAGTCCCTCCTTCGTATATATTAGAGTTTCAAGGCGAAATACAAGTATTTACACACCAACTTGAACACAAAGGTTGATTCAAGAAGAGAATACAACTCCTATAGTGTTGTGGTGTGATTGAGGGTTGTTGTTAGCTACACCAGATGAGGATTTCAAGTTGTATCTACTGCCTAAGGTATGTAAATCATGTTCTTGGTTGTTCTTAAGGTCAATCATGTGTTGGTTGAGTTGTTTGAGAGAAAATCTACAAGATAGTAATTGACATGGCATAAGGAATCATTATCTTTTCTTTGTGAGCTATGTTGAGGCTATATATATGGGTTGTTGCGACTGAAAATTGTTATAAATAGTTTCATTATGTTGTGTCTGATGTTGTTAAGCTTATCTATGTGCTAATTCAGTTGATTGAAGAAGATAACATGAAAAATAAGATGTTGACGGTAAAAGTTAAGGTGCTAGGCGTGTGAACTATATTTGAAGATTATGCTTATGATGTTTTGTGTTGAAAATAATATGGTAAGCATAAGTATGATGTTATATATGTTGTAGGCATATTCATGGAAAAGGAATTGGATTCAAACCATATTTTGTTAATCGTAAATCGAGTTTGCCGCTCAAAATGGTTGTTGAACTAATCGGAGAGCTTATTGTGAATTATATTGTTGTTGTTTGGGCTATTTGGTGACTTTTGGTAACATATGGGATGTAGTACAAATAGGGGAGGTGCTGTCCGTTTTCTTGTAGATATTGGTTTCTAAATATGAGAGTTACAACGCTTATATGATGATGGCGAAGTCGGTTTACTCATTGTAGACGTAAGAAGATCATATTGAGCTTGCTTGACGATTGGATAGAAGATTCCAAAGGTATGTTAAGGCACTTCCTTCTTTCTTTTGGCATGATCTAAAGTGAAATGAGTACGCTATTTCATAACGGATCTACTCCTAGTTGCCCATGTTGTTCTTTCCTTATAAAGTTATTCTAAGTAAGTATGTATGATCCTTGAATCCTACTGAGGTTCATAATGATGGTGTAGATGTACATAATGTTAATCGAAGGTGCAACGACCTTACGTCACTCCAAAAGGTATAGAACGTGATTCCATGAGTCCAGCATGCATTATATATAGTATATGTTTTACTCTACCGAGCCGCGCTATTGTCGGCCGGGTACGACGCCTATTGTGCAACCACTGATCTGTTGGGTTTACCGAGCTCTACGTGGCCGAGTACGATTCTACCGAGCCTTATGATGGCCGGGTACGTTTTTACTGATAGCATTCATGGCAGCTCAACATCATTAAAGGAGAAGGATGAAGCTCTGGAAGCTCCAAGAAGGCCCATGACAAGGTCTCAAACAAAGAAATTTCAAGACAAGCTTAATGGGCTTCAATTGGCAATTAAAAAGTGTTTTATAATAGAACAAGAGCTCCAGCACAAGGAGGATCTTTGGGCCAAGTCTTACAACTATTTTGAGGCCAAAATTAAAGTCCAAGAGGAGATGGAATGAGGCCCAAATATGCCCCCAAAGAGAGGAATTTTCAGCAGCCCAAATAAGCCCAAAAATAGTTTCTAGAATATATATTTAATAGTTGTTTTAATCTATGTTGACTTGCATTGGCCTATATGTATGTTGACTACATTGGTCTTAGTGTGGGTAGTCTTCTATGCTTCTAGGGAATATAATTCTCATTTATTAAAGTCTTGACTAGCTCCTTCTTTACTACTATATAAAGGGGTGCTTGTCTTCCATTGTAGAAGATCATTGAAGATTAATATGATTATTGTGAGTTCTTTTGAACCTTTGTGAACTTTACTTTGAAGATTTATCTTGCAACCCTAACTAGTTCATAGTTTAAGGTAGTAAGATAATTTTCTTTCTTGTGATATCTTTGGTTTCTTTTGATATTCTTCGAAGGCGACTAGTTTCTTTTACTAGTTGTTGTCGTAAGTTATTCAAACTAGAAGTCAAGATCCGAATCTAGTTGTTGATTAGCTTATCTCTAGTGAAGGCAATTGGTTTCATAACCAACTTGTTGTCATTAGGATCTTGTCAAAATCTAGATTAACATAATCTCGGGGTTCTTGGACCTTTCCTCGAATTTCGACATATCTAGTTTATTTTTCTTGCTCCGCTTGCATTTCTTTACTACTTCCGCATTTCATCAACTTATTTTCTTCAAGTTCTTGGATCTCCCAACCTTTGTGTTATCATTTATCGAGTCCTCTTTGAGGCCGGGTACGATATGATGATGATGATGCCCACAGAGGCGTATGTTTTTAAAGGTTTATGTATATATATGTATTATGCATTTCATGTCACTAGCCCCCAGAGGCACTCAGATGTTACAGGTTGTATCTCCTCTATCTCACTTTACATTACTGTTCTTATTTATGCTTTCCTGCCTTACATACTCGGTACTTTATTCGTACTGATGTCCCTTTTTCCTGGGGACGTTGCGTTTCATGCCCGCAGGTCCTGATAGACAGGTTGACAGTCCTCCTAGTAGGCTATCAGCTCAGCGGAAGGTATTGGTGCACTCCACTTGCTCCGGAGTTGCCTATTTGGTCAGTATGATTTGGACATGTATTGATTAGTATGGCGGGGCCCTGTCCCGACCTTTATGATGTGTATGTACTCTTAGAGGCTTGTAGACAGATGTCATGTATATGAAAGAGTGTATGGCCTTGTCGGCCTATGTTCACTGTACGAGTGTTCGTTTTGGTCTTATAGGACCGTGCGTTACATGTATAAGTTTGTATTACATGTTGGGTCGTCCTATGTCAAGTATTCCTTTATGTTTTATTTTCGTTATCTCATGACGGCCTTTCTGGATCATTTACCCATAATAGTATGATAAGAAAGATATGTGACGTTGGTAGTCGGTTGAGTAAGGCACCGGGTGCCCGTTGCGGCCCTTCGGTTTGGGTCGTGACAGATATGTTGATGGAATATGATCAGGAATAGACTAGAATAACTTACCCAAGGTTTGTAGGTAAAAATCCCCTCTCAAAATCGCCTCCTATCGAGTCTAGGATTCAAAAATGTGAGGATGAGTTCAAAAATTCCGTCTCCTAGCCCTTTAACTAGCTGCAGATGTTGCATTTACGACACAGGGTTCGCATTTGCAAACCCTCGCAATTGAGGACCATGGCTCGCATTTGCGAACCCTGACAACCTAAACATCGCAATTGCAATGGAAGCTTCGCAACTGCGAACTGGGGGCATCGCAAAAGCGAACAAACTGTTCGTTAATGCGAACCAAGGTGAAGTCTGGCATTCTTCGCAATTGCTCAACTGCCTAAAAGAAAGAAAGCCCGGTATGGATACTCATTCCGCTAGTTGAGAAGGGGGGGTCGTAATTGCAACATTAGTGCCCCCACTGTCGTATTCGCAATTGCGATGCTGGTGCTCGCAATTGCGATACCTGAGCACCAGCATTCCAATTTTAGTCCAAAACCATTCCGAAACATGTCCGAAACTCATCCGAGCCCTCAAGCTCCAAACCAAACATCCACACAAGTATATAAAAATATCATACAAATTCGCTCGCGCGATCAAAACAAAAAAAACATCTAAAACTACGGATTGAGCTAAAAAACGCTTGATTATCAAAGAAATTTTCAAGAACTTCAAGAATTACAATTAAGCGTCTGAAACCTATCAAATTAATTCCAAACGACACCAAATTTTGCAGACAAGTTCTAATTGCCATAAGGGACCTTTCCAAGTCCCAAACCAAATTTCGAACTCGATAGCTAAAAGTCAACCTACGACCAAACTTTTCAACCTTAAATTGCCAAATCTCGGCAAATCAACACAAATTAACCTACGAACTTCCAAAATCAATTTCGGGCATACGCCCAAGCCGAAATCACGATACGAAGCTATTGGAGTCATAAAAACACAGTTCCGAGATCATTTTCACAAAAGCCAAAGTTTGGTCAACATTTTCAAGTATAAACTTCTAAGTCAAGAATCAACGGTCCAAATCAACCCGAATTCCAGAACGAAACTAATCAACCTCGCTAGTCATAAAGCATAAACACACAAGTGTGAAGCAATAAAAGGGTTAACGGGGTGCAATTTTACAAAACAATCAATCGGGTCGTTACAACGACCCGAAGACAACCACAACATTAATTTCTCAAATTTTCAATCAAATCAAGTAACCCATTTTAAACCTTCAAGCTTTCTAAAAACTCCTTTAATGGTGTTTCGATTTTAAATGAAGAACACAGTCTCATTTAGTTTCAATCAACAGAGACAATTATTGGTTCAAACTTTCGAGCTAAATTAATGGTGGAGGCACAACAACGGTGAAAGTGGAGGAGGCAATGGTGGAAATGGTGGCGGCGAGAAAAAAAAAGAAGGAGGAGGAGGAGGAGAAGGGGGAGAAGGAAATAAATAGGAAGGAAAAAAATCTACTTTTTTGGGCTCTTCACGGGTCTATATTGGGCGAAACTCACTCTATGTGCCAACTCAGCAAGAAGTGACTTACTGAAACAAATTTTGAGTAGTGTAAATGCTTAATTAACACCCCTAAGTTCAGGTTTCAAAACGAAAATTTGTGCCAACTTTAAGTGTCTTCTTATCCTATGTGTTCGATCTTCTAAAATTTTATGCCAACTCAATACTTATATAAATAATCCATAATATGCCTGTAACATCGCGACGCTACATGAGTTAGGTCTAATTCATTAATCAATTAAAATAAATAAAAGCAGTAAGCACCGTACGTGATTGATGGGTAATCTACACACGGCAGTAGATCGTTAGCACTTAGCAATTAGCATTGCGCTAGTCTAGTCTCTAGAAAAGCCAATTGCATGGTCTCGTAAGTTTAATAATGGGCTTGATAAACCGGTACAAATTTAGGGGGGGCGTTAGGCCATTTGTTAGGCCATTTTGCAATCGCTGAACCTGTGTGTTAGCATGGTGGCAAAATGGATAAAAAAAAACAGTTATCCATTTATATTATCTAAAAAAAACAAAATAGATTGGATAATGAATTTTTTAAAAACGGGTCAAATATGAATAAGAATCATATTATTCACTTACTCACACTCTATCCTTATCTTTTAATTAATCATTTATGTTTATGCCTTTAATTTCTTTATTGCTTTATTTATGCTTTCATTAGTGCTATATTAGTCTTAGTTGGTGAGCAATTAGTAGTGAGTGCTTAATTGCTTAAGTATTTTATCCGGATTTTCAAGAATTGTCAATCTCTTGAGGATTTTCATAGCTTAGGGTTACAATTGATTGAATTTAATTAGGCTTAATCTCCTACTTGGTTCTTGTTCTTTCAATTAATTGTAGGTCTAGCTCTTATTTTCATAGTTTAGGGTTACAATTGATTGAGTTCATAGAGGTAATTAGGTTCATATCCTAATTGGTTCTTGTTATGCCAATCAATTATAGGTCTAGCTTTTATTTTTTATTCCACGTGTTTTGCTATATAGAAGACCGGAAATTCTCTCAAAAGTGATCATATTCAAAGATCTATGGATAATATGGATAACCATATTATCCCTCGGTTAACTCATTTTCTATCTGTATTAAGTATGGGTCGGGTCAGATAATTTATCCATTTTTACGTTACTCGTTTTTGATCCGCCCATATTCGATTCGACCCACCCGTTTGACACCCTTAGTTAGCCTGTTAGGTAATCTACACATGGCAGTTGATCCTTAGCATTATTAGTTTTAGAAAAGCCATGGCCTTTTGGGGTTCTGAAGATTTTGCGGAGGCTACAATGTGTAGGTAGGCCACGCCAATATTATCCACTCCCACAAACTGCTTTAGCTATAAACACGACAAACACACCTTATCACTATCACCGTCCATTCTTTCTCCCTTTAAATCCCAGCTTCACTGCTCATTACTCCATCGCCTAATTCTTTACTGCAACTTCAATCAAAGAATGGATTCTACTCCATCATCCGAAATTGTTTATGAGACAATGCTTTTTCAGGTCTACAAAGATGGCCGTGTCGAAAAGTACCGAAAACATGACTTTGTCCCTCCTTCCGACAATCCAATCACAGGTGTCCGATCCAAAGATGTTGTCATCGTACCAGAAAACAACGTAACAGTACGGCTTTACCTTCCTAAAATCACCCAAAACGACCATAAATTTCCACTCCTTGTGTACTTCCACGGGGGCGGGTTTGCAATCGAATCAGCTTTTTCTACCTACTATGATAGTTACCTTCACTCTGTAGCTGCAGAAACCAAGGTATTTGCTATATCTGTCGAGTATCGATTAGCCCCAGAACACAAAATTCCTTCGTGTTATGATGATTCTTGGGCTGTCATGAAATGGGTTGCTCAGCACGCAAATGGTGAACAAGGAACTGAACCATGGCTGAAAAGCCATGCCGACTTCTCCCGAGTTTTCTTGGCAGGTAAATGGGCCGGTTGGATCGAATTTAAGTTGATGAAAACGGGTCAAATCAATAAATGAATCGTGATCAAGACTGTCAAAAGTTTGCACGAATAAGAATGGATTGGGTCACGATGAACTAACGGTGCATAACTCCACTCACTCAACTTGACCCGATTTCTCATCTCTTTTTACCACTAAAAAAAATATGAAATGTAATACTATATTTTTTAATGATCAATTATTAGGTTAAATTCTTTCCATGTTTACAGAATTTGCATCTTCGTATTTGAATTTGTATATTCGGGTTTTTTGGTTGCATATTGATCGATTAGGGGGTCACACTAGTTTGACTCAATAATATTAAAAGTTATTTCGAATTCAACCTGTTGAATCAAGCTAATAACGGGTCATAACTCAATCCGATTTAAACATGAGCAGGTTGAATTAGTTACCAAAAAGTGTAGTGATTTTGCCACCTCTTTTGGCAGGTGACAGCGCAGGAGCCAATATTGCTCATAACATGATGATGCGAGCAAGTGTGGATGAGGAAAAACTAGGCGATGGCTTGAAGCTTGTTGGAATGGCACTGGTTCACCCTTATTTTGGTAACAATGAGCCAGATAGAATTTGGTCGTATTGTTGCCCTGAAAATCCGAATACAGATGACCCAAGATTCAATCCAGCAGCTCATCCAAGTTTGTTGTCAAAGCTTATTTGTTCCAAGATTTTGATATGCACTGGGGGTAAGGATTTTTTAAGGGATAGAGGCTGGACATACTATGAAGCGCTGAAGAAATGTGGATGGAAAGGTGAAGTGGAGATTAAAGAGACAGAAGGAGAAGAACATGTTTTTCATTTGGTTACACCAACTTGTGACAAAGCTAAGGCCTTGATGAAATGGCTGGCTGATTTCTTTCAACAATAATCAAGCTGAATTGTTGTTTGTGTAAAATTTCTGTACTAGTTCAGTTGTTTCTCTTTTTCATTTTTAATCAAATAAGTCAATGTCTCAGCCATGAATTTGAAGTGATCTTATCCTACCAATTTAATTAACGTCAGATAACGATTTCGGTATATGAGCACATATAAGTAGATAAATTGGCTAATTGCATAATGTTGTTTGGGACTGAGACAGCTATTGTTGTTGTTGAAAGTTGTAGCAGTACTTTTACAGTAACTGCGCAATGTGCCTTGCTACTGCAAACTTTGGTCACGGAATAGCTCACGCAGTTTTTATATTTTTCGTTTTCATTTAAGTACAAAATATAAGGAAAATAGTCATTTGGTAATCTGGGAAAGGAGTATTCCACGGGGAACTCTTAAGTAATTGCATAACTTTCGACGCGAAGCATAAATTTATGTGTAAACCCTCACTGAAATCGTAATAAATAGTGGATATGAATCCATAACTTAAAAAATTTAATGGGTTCAATACTATCTTAAAAATTGAACCCATAAAGTTCAAATTTTGGATCCGCCTCTTGCATTTGAACGTTTTTCAACTAATTTGAACGCAGTGGACTTAAGGTGATATGAGATGCCAACTTCAAAGGGATAAATTGTAACAAATTAATTTATACTCTTGAAATACTTGTATAAACAAAAAAAGTACTTCTAATTTTGAAGAAGCTTGGTCAAACAAACTATCGGTGCGCCCTTCTTGGGTACTCGCCATTAAGTGTACAATAAAATTAGGAATTAAATTCATCCTCCAATTTTCCTCACTAGGTGAAGGAGGAAATCATATAATAGCCGGATAATTTTCCAAGACAAATATTTTCTAAAAATATTACTATAAAGTATGATTTAGAACAAAGGTGAGATACATTGCTAAAAAACTTATCTTGGAAACAGGACAAAACTTCTTAAGTTAAAATTAATATCCACATAACTAGTTTTGTTTGTCAAAAATTAATCGGGCAAACCTACCGTAAAAATCCAAAGGCCAATATAAAGTCATGGTTGTTGATTTTTCTAGTCATTTTCAATAAATACGTAAGCCACAAACAGTTGGCCTTATTAGGACCACATCATTAGGATATTAACAAGTTCTAACAATTAGGTAATTATTCTTCCATAATAATCCTTGGCATTTTGTCAACACATGAGCACCCTCAGTCCCTCACGCATGAAATTCTGCGAAGATTTAAGCACTAGAGTGACAATGACGTATGGGCTACGCTCACTTGAATTGTTTTTTTTTGTATATATGGTGGTACAATTTATTTTTTAATGCAATCATATTGACTTATTTTCAGCGGTCCAAATCTTAGGAAAAAAGAAAAAAATAGACGTCTGAAAAAGAAGAAAATAAGTGAGGACGAAAAAGGTCTCTGTCCTCTAGAAACTGTTTAGTGTTGTTTCACTACAATTTTTCTTATACTCCCTCCGTTTAATTTTACTTGTCCATTATTGATTTTGCACACTGCTTAAAAAATAATAAATACAATATATAATTTACCATAATACCCATATTAATTGATGTATTGTTTTAATGGATTTAGAAAATAATTTGAAATAAATAATTAATGCTAAGGGCAAAACAGAAAAATAAATTATTTTTCTCTTGATATGCGGAAGTGGACAAGTAAAAGTGAGAATCTATTATTGGAAAACTTACACAAATGTCCCAAATAAATTTCAACTTACCAACCTCTAGCCATTAGTCATAGACTTACCAAAACTAGCCAACAAAAATTGAAAAACCAAATAATAGGGTTCTTTCTCTCAAAGAATCACATGCAAAAATCACCTTCCATATCTTTAAGCATGATTAGCAACATTAGATACAAGACGGAAAGGAAATTTCATGGACGGGGTAGCAAATAAGGTGATGAAATACAAAAATCTATACAATATTCCAAAAATCTAAATAAAAAAGGAATTTTTTCAATGGGTATAGTTGAAATTCATTGAAAATATATAGATAAGTCAATATACAAAATTTGAGGAAGATTGGAGGTGATTTGGACTGGTTTTGTATCAAAATTCGTAATTAAATCGTGTTCAAAAAAGTCTTCTGCGACACATGTATCACGCATGTATCACACACACAGGTATACATGGATATACATATGATACACAATTGATACAAATATGATACATATGTGATACACAAATGATACACAGTGTGATACACATATCATTTTTTTTCATGTTCAGCTTTTACTTCGAATTTTCAATTCAAACCACCTCAAAACTTCACCAAATCATCCCAAAACTGAGATTCAAGCTCCTTAAGTTGTGCCCAATCTATTCTAATAACACCCACTCAAAACAAAGCAAAAATTTGATATTTTTTACTAAAAATAGCTAATTGGCTAATTTGGCTAATATTAGTAATATTTTATTAATTGGCCAATTTTTGTAATGAGCTACTTATAAATGGACATAGCTGGTAATTTCCCTTTTTAGAATAGTGGACAAGTAAAAGTGAACTGAAGGAGTATTTCACAAAAAAAATCTATTATTTATAGTACTACGTTTTCTAAATATATTTAGATTTTTTTTAAAAAAAGAACTAAACAAACAATTTGAGTCTTCTAATTGGAACAAACGTTTAGGCAAACAACCAAAGAGTACCAAATATTTGCTTTTAAAAGTACCTGCCACAGCACTTGAGCATAGTATACCAAACCTTCCCCTGCAACTTAGCTTTCAGCAATGGCGGAAATAGTACATGACCTTTTCCCATTGATCAGAGTTTACAAAGATGGCCGAATCGAGAGGTTGATGGGCGAAGGCGTTGTCCCAGCTGAATTGGATCCTGAAACCGGAGTCCAAATCAAAGATGTCCAAATTGATCCAAAAATTAACCTATCAGCAAGACTTTACCTGCCCAAAAATCTCGACCCGGTTCAAAAAATTCCCCTTTTCGTCTACTTTCATGGCGGCGGCTTTGTGATTGAATCTGCTTCTTCACCTTCATACCACAAGCATCTTAATTTGGTAGCAACTAAAGCCAATGTTATAATCGTTTCTGTTAACTACAGGTTAGCTCCTGAATACCCATTACCCATAGCTTATGAAGATTCCTGGGTAGCTCTCAAATGGGTCGCTTCACATACTAAAGGTGAAGGTCATGAGCCATGGCTAAAAGACCACGCTGATTTTAATCACGTTTATTTTGGTGGAGATAGCGCTGGAGCTAATATTGCTCATAATATAGCAATTCGGGTCGGGTTGGAAAAGTTGGATGGCGTCAAACTTGATGGGATTTTTTTAGCCTGTCCGTATTTCTGGGGGATTGATTTAATTGACGGCGAGGCTGAAAACTTGGATTGCAAAAATTACATTGAGAAGCTCTGGGCTTTTGCGCATCCAAATAGCTCCGGATTAGATGACCCGTTGATGAACCCGGAAAAGGATCCGAAATTGTCTAGCTTAGGGTGTGATAAAGTACTTGTTTATGTTGCTGGAAAAGATCCGTTGAAATACAGGGGATTGTACTATAAGGAGTTACTAGAGAAGAGTGGGTGGCAAGGGACAGTAGAGGTTGTGGAGATTAAGGATGAAGAACATGTGTTTCATTTGTTTGCTCCTACGAGTGAAAATGCTATGGTCGTGCTGAAAAAGTTGGTCTCTTTCCTTAATCAGTCCAAGGCCTAATGCCTCAAGACGATGCTTTTTTCATTTTTAGTTGTTGCTCATGTCTACTGGGAAATATTTATGTTTTCACACTTTTCACCTGTTAAATTCAATTTGAGCTAATTGCTTCTCTTTTACTTTCCTTGTCTGTTTAATCTTGCTGAAGTTGATTTTAATCACTTTCATTTTTGTCAATTAAATCTTAATCGTCGTGATTAATGAGAGCCAAAATTGTATGGGGTCGAATTTGACCAACCACGTTCTTCATGCCAGCACGACCGACCGAGTGTGCGTAAGTCCGGCTAGAAGGGCAACCTATGAGCAACAAGAGGGACGACTTCACGATCACGTCGGCCACTCCATAACATGTACTCTATTTTCTGCCTTTTAATATTCGAGCAAGGATCCTCTATTATATAAAGAGGATCCAAGCCTTGTAAAAGGGGAGGATTTTGGGACTACTGGAAATACAATCTCTCTCTTTTCTCTCTCTAACATTATCTCTTTCTCATCTTTGAGAGTTTATCATTTTCTCTCATTAACCTTGTTTACACTAGTGTCATCTGATTCTATATTCAAGATCATCCTAGGGTTTATTATCTTCAACTACAATTCACCCCTTCATCTATATTGATTGATTTGCTTAGAAAGTATTAACTTACTTTTGGGTCAAACAATTTGGCGCCGTCTGTGGGGATTTCGGTAGTCGAAATCATAGTTCACATCTAGGATATCATAAACAACCATTGCTGTTCTTCAGATCTCATAGAAACTAACGAATGGCAGACAAAGAGTCAAGGTTGAAGATGATAGCAGACGTCTCAACCAACCTCATAGGCCCACTCAACGAAGCCGGTAGAGAAAATACCGCGAATATAACACCAAGTAACATACCGGAGGGGGAGATCTCACCCCCCTCACTCGAAGATCTAACGATTTTGCATGAAAGAGGGACTTCTACATCTGCAGCAAAGGAAACACCCCCAGTAGTCAAAAAGCTACTAGAGGAATGGTTGACGAACACTCTAAGTAGCATGCTCGAGAAACCACCTCAGGGAAATGTCAAAGATCCATCGATGGCAGAAATCGCCGCCACCATCGGAGAGCCCAGCGTCGCACGAACAGGTAATGCCCACACTGATTCCGATACAAGCAACGATGCACTCACAGCCATCCATAAGAAAATGGAGGAGATGGAGAACGAGAACAAAGCACTTTGTGATCAAATGAAGGAGCACCAGGAGAGGGTAGACAAGATACCTGGCGCCCCTAAGCTACTGCCGAAACGCGATATAGGAAGATTCGTCGAGCAACCATATAATGAGGAAGCTACTCCTCACCCAATCCCTAAAACCTTCAAGATGCCACCATACTTGAAAATATACGACGGGACCACGGATCCAGAAGATCACCTGATTCATTACGTGACTGCCGTAAAAGCAATGACCTATCGAAAGAACAGGTGCCATCTGTGTTGCTGAAAAAGTTTGGGGAGACTTTGACGGGAGGAGCACTCACATGGTACTCTCAGTTACCGGCCAGATCGATATCGACGTTCGGAGAGATGGCGGACAAGTTTGCCACCACCCACGCAGGAGCAAAGAAAGCCGAAGCTAGGGTCAACGATATCTTCGCCATCAGGCAAACAACGGGCGAAGGACTTAGGGACTTCCTGGCGCGATTCAACAGGGTAAGAATGGGAACTTATCAGAAGGAATGGCGGTGGCAGCTTTCCAAAACGGGCTGAACAGAGACGGATCCAAAGCAACCAAAAAGCTGCTCAATCGGCTCATGAAGTATCCCCCCACCACGTGGGAAGAGATTCACAATGCCTATTGCGCCGAAGTCAGAGCGGATGAAGACGACCTTAACGGCCCAACCCAACGACTAACGTCCGTACAATCAAAAGTAAGGAGGGACCGACGCAACGACGGGCGACGGGAACCACTCCCACGCTTCAACAGAGAAAGGCACCAGCCCTACGTCAGAACTCCTAACCCGCCTCCTCCAAGAGATCCAGATGCCATGCAGCAACATGCTGCCCCCGCTTCGAAATGAAAGAGGTATGCCCCCATTATTATCCACTCATAACTTTTGTGTCTCCCCTTCAGAAATAGTGTACGTACTGGAAAAGCTGGGCACGAAGGTGCAGTGGCCACAAAAAATGAAATCAGACCCTAGTGCAAGAAGGTTGAACGTCCTATGCGAATTCCACCAGGAAAGAGGACACAAAACCGAAGATTGCATAGGTCTACGGCAGGAGGTGGTCAGAATGCTGAACCAGGGATACCTGAAGGAGCTACTCAGTGACAAAGGACGGACTAATTTCGCCAGAGGACGCGACCAATCCCAAGGACCACCAAAACCACCTTCTCCAGCGCGCACCATACAGATGATCGTCGGCGGCGGCGACGACTCGGCAATCAACCATGTAAAGTTCACCACCACACACAAGTTGAAACGCACGATCGCTCACGAACGGTATGATGACTTCGAAGATGGTATCACCTTCGATAAGTCCGATGCCGACGGTTTGTCTTTCCCTCATTATGATGCTCTAGTTATAACTTTACGCATTGCTGATACCGATGTGAAAAGAATCATGGTAGACGACGGAAGTGCGCGTGTATTATCCACCCAAGAGTCCTCATGCAAATGAGGCTCGAAGATAAGATAATACCGCGTTGCATAACACTAACGAGTTTTAACAATGCAGTAGAGCGAACCTCCGGAGAGATATCACTGCCAGTCCTGGCGGGGGGAGTCACGCTGGAAACCACGTTCCACATCATGAACCAGGAAACGGCCTACAACGTCATCATGGGAAGACCATGGATACACGCCATGCGGGCCATCCCCTCGAGCCTCTATCAAGTAATCAAATTTCCCACCCTATGGGGAATATTCAGCATTCGAGGTGAGCCACGTACCTCCCAGGAATGTTACCGAATTGCCCAAGAATGCACACATACCAAATAGCTGAAGGGAGCAAGCGCGGAAGCATAGCAATTAGCCATGTCGGGAACCAAAATCAACCTGACGACAGAGGTTATTAGGGACCCAGATGTCGTAAAAGCCTGCAAGGCGACAGTCGAGAACCTCGATCCTGTCCAACTGGACGGTACCGACAGTTCAAAGAAAGCCTACATCGGACACAACCTCTCCGACCCAGGTAAGTACCACAAATTCTTAACTAACCATGCAGATTTATTTGCCTTCTCTCATTCAGATATGCCGGGGATCCCGAAAGACATCACCACTCACAAGCTGAACGTCGACCCACTTTATCCGCCCGTAAGGCAGGTAAGAAGGAAATTCAACGCCGCAATCAACGATGCGGTCAGTGAAGAGGTAGATAAACTACTAGCCAACGGTTCCATTAGGGAATCAAAGTACCCCCAATGGGTCGCCAATGTGGTCATGGTTAAAAAGAAAAATGGGAAATGGAGAATGTGCGTATACTTCACCGACCTAAACAAGGCATTCCCAAAAGACTCCTTCCCGTTGCCCCATATCGACCAGCTGATCGATGCAACAGCGGGGCACGAGCTGCTAAGTTTCTTGGATGCCTACTTTGGCTATAACCAAATCTTAATGACCGAAGAAGACCAAGAAAAGACAACTTTTATCACCCATCAAGGGACGTACTGCTACAAGGTGATGCCCTTCGGACTGAAAAACACGGGTGCAACGTACCAAAGGTTGGTCACCAAGATGTTCAAGGAACAACTCGGTAAGACAATGGAGGTCTATATCGACGACATGCTAGTGAAGTCGGTTAAGAAGGAACCATATCGACCATTTAAAGCAGGCCTTCGAGATACTGAGGCAGTATGGGATGAAGTTGAACCCAGAAAAATGCGCCTTCGGCGTAGCCTCGGGGAAATTTCTAGGCTTTCTAATATCGCAACGACGCATCAAAGTCAACCCAGACCAGATTAAGGCTATAGACACAATACCCGAGGTTCTGCACAACAAGAAACAGGTGTAGAAACTAACGGGGCGAATAGCCGCCTTATCGAGGTTTATCTCGCGATCCTCGGACAGATGCCATAAATTCTTCAGTGTGCTTAAGAAAGATCATGGACTACAATGGAACGAAGAATGCATCGAGGCACTGAAGAAATTGAAAGCATATCTATCTTCGCCACCACTGCTCGTCAAAGCAGACCCCGGCGAGTGCCTACTTGTGTATCTGGCGGTATCCGAAGTCGCTGTCAGCTCCGTCTTGGTCCGCGAAAACAAAGGTACGCAATCCCCTATTTATTATATCAGCAAAACATTAGTAGATGCCGAAACGAGGTACCCCCACCTCGAAAAACTGGCTCTGGCACTGGTCGTGGCTTCGCGAAAGCTCAGACCTTATTTTCAATGCCATCCCATAAAGGTAATATCAACCTTCCCCCTAAGAGGCATGCTACACAAACCTGAGCTCTCAGGTAGGCTCACCAAATGGGCCATAGAGCTCAGCGAGCATGACATAACCTACCACCCAAGAACCGCCATCAAGTCACAGGTACTTGCCGACTTTGTCGCCGATTTCAGTGCAGGGATACTGCTAGAGGTGGAACAAGAGGCCCTCCGCGCCTCTGCTCGTACTGACCTTTGGACCCTCTACACTGACGGCGCTGCAAATGCCTCGGGATCGGGATCGGGACTGGGACTCGTCCTCGAGGTCCCCACGGGCGAAGTAATTCGCCAGTCCATACGATGCCCCGAGATGACTAAAAACGAGGTCGAATATGAGGTTGTGATTGCAGGCATGAAATTAGCCATCAAATACGGGGCCCGTCGACTCATCCTCCACTGCGACTCTCAACTTGTCGTAAATCAAGTCACCGGGACTTACCAAATCAAAGAACAACGGCTACAAAAATATCAGTCAGAGATCCGCAAGCTGATGCATGAGTTCGACGAATGTCGCTTCGAACAAATCCCCAGGGCACAAAACGTTGAGGCAGATAGCCTAGCTAAACTAGCCGCAGCCACCAAGAATATCAACAAAGAAAATGTGGTGACTCTCCTCCATTCGGCCGTCGACCATGTCGAGGTATTCTCTTTAAACTTGACTTGGGACTGGCGCAACCAGTTTGTATCCTACCTGCAGGACGGAACGCTCCCACGCGACAAAAAAGAAGGCAAGAAACTCCGGGTACAGGCTGCCCGATACAGCCTGATCAATCACGATCTCTACAAAAGAACATTCGGAGGTCCCCTTGCCAAGTGCCTCGGGCCGCATCAAACGAGGCAAGTATTAGAGGAAGTGCACGAAGGCCATTGTGGCGCCCACACAGGGAACCGCGCCCTTGTTCGATGCCTCATCCGCGCCGGCTATTACTGGCCTACCATGAAGAAAGAGGCAGCAGATTATGTTCGAAGATGCGAGCAGTGCCAAAAGTACGCCCCCATGATACACCAGGCAGGGGAACTCCTCCATTCAGTCACCTCGCCATGGCCCTTCATAAAGTGGGGAATGGACATAATCGGCCCTCTACCGACAGGACGAGGAAAGGTACGCTTTCTTCTAGTTTTGACTGACTATTTTTCTAAATGGGTGGAAGCAGGTGCGTACGCACAAATACGCGAGCAAGAGGTCATCGCCTTTATATGGAAAAATATCATATGCCGCTTCGGCATCCCTAAAGAAATCAGCTGTGACAATGGACCCCAGTTCATCGGTAGAAAAACAACAGAATTCTTCGGGAAATGGCACATCAAACGGATACTCTCCACCCCGTATCATCCCGCCGCCAACGACCAAGCCGAGTCTTCCAACAAAACAATATTGAACATATTGAAAAAGAAGCTCGAAGACGCTAAAGGGTCATGGCCCGAATTATTACCTGAAGTATTATGGGCCTACCGGACTACGCCCAAATCCAGCACGGGAGAAACACCATATTCACTGGTCTATGGGACCGATGCAGTCACACCCATCGAGATCGGAGAGCCAAGCCTGAGATATTCCCATACCAGTGGAGCGGATAACGATGAAAGCAGGTTACAAGATCTAGACGAATTCGAAAAACGAAGAGACATGGCTCATATAAGGATGACAGCTCAGAAACAGCAAGCGGAAAGATATTACAACATGAAAGCCAAAGTAAGATCACTCAAAGTTGGCGACTATGTCCTCAAAGCCAAAACACTAGCATCAAGAGATCCGAACGAAGGGAAATTGGGAACCAATTGGGACGGACCATACAAAATCATTGCAGCGACGAACAAAGGGGCATTCCAACTAGAAACGATGGAAGGAAAACCGCTCCAAAACAATTGGAACGTCGCCCACCTCAAATACTTCCACTTCTGAAAGGCATCTCCTGAGTCGTACTGTTTTTCCCTGACCCGAGTTTTGTCCCAATTGGGTTTTCTCGGGGAGGTTTTTAACGAGGCGGCAAAGGGGATACCCGGTGGAACAGGAGCGCAGATTCACCATATCGGCCAATCGACACGAGCCATGGGCCAATATAGTGAAGGGACTACACTAGTTACTCTCCATTATAGGCACGTTACTCTCCAATATAGGCACAGTATTCTCCATTGTATGCACAAAAATCTCCACTATATGTACAAAAATCTCCATTGAATGAACAAAAATCTCCATTGAATGAACAGAAGTCTCCAATGAATGAACGAGAATCTCCATCTTACGACGGATACTGCTTCGACGACAGTCGAAGCAACATCTTAATGGCCAAGGCCATCGACATCGGTTCGACCTCGTTCGAACTTCGACGGATACTGCTTCGACGACAGTCACGGCACGACCCTTTGACGAACGATAAGAACAATCTCTACGGAGGTTAAACATTACAAAAGAAAAATAAAGGGGAAAACACCAAATGGACGAGGCAATAAAAAGAAAATCTATATTGCAACAAAAATATATTTACATCCGCCCCCATGGACAAACTCCAACACGCTATAGAATCGAAAAAATATACACTATGCAAGTTCACGACTGCCCGTCACCCCCGGGAAAGTAAACGTCATTGTACCAGGAGCTGGAGTCGAGCCGGTTGACGTCTTCAGAAGCAGGCCCCTCCCCATCAGGAGAGTCGGGGTAATAACCGCAAACCTCACGAGCAGTACGAGCCTCGTCGTGCCCGAACCTCCTCCTCCGTCGCCCGGCCCGCGGCATGAAGCTCCCTAAATACATCGAGCCTGGCCTCCGCAAAAACCCACATCTCATGCGAGTTACGACGCATACCCCGACCAGGCGAAGGACGAGATGAGGAAGGTTGGGAAAGTCCATTATTCTCTGCCATCCTAGCATCAAGCTCGACGGTTAAGTCCGCCACCCTCCGCTGCAGGTCGACGTTCTCCGCTGCCACCCCACGATTCAGCTCAAGCTCATCATCTTTCGTTCTAAAAAGCTCCTCCAACTCGCTGTTGCGGGCTACGACCTTCATCAACTCGCTATCCGCCTCCTCTAGCTCGGCCCCCCTACGTTCCAACTGGGACTGCCCCCGTTCAACCACCGCTCTGTGCTTAGAGCGATACCTTCGATACTTTTTCAGCTTCTTCTTGTAAAGGGCCGTCCTTTTCTGCTCACGGCGCCCCCTCTCCACCTCCAAAACAAGGGTCTAAAAAGAAAAACAGAAGTGAGCACGCCTCGAATCAGTCTTACAACACGCGGAAGGACAAAAGGGAATAAGGAATTACCTACAAAGCCATGCCAGAAATCTTCCGTGACAGCTCTGCATCCTCCACGGTACTGAGCGTCTCGCTCTCGGAGGCGGCACACAGCAAGGTAAGGGCCGCAGCAGCCTGTACGCTGTTTAACAACAAGTTATAAGCCGCCGGAATCGTAATACGGCGGTCAGACCCATCCGACGTCATCTCCACGTGGGTGAGGCCGCCCACAAACTCGTCGACATCCTCCTGAGCGATGTCGGAGTCCGATCTCTCCGTTTCCTCGCCTGGTCCATCGACATTGGTTGACGATCCCCCCTCAATGGCAGGTGCGAAACTAGCACCGGGAGTAGCACCCCTCTGACGAGCCGACCTCCCAGACCGAATAGCGTCGGCCATGAATGGTCTGCGCGTCGGCTGGGGCACATCACTTCCCTCGGCCTCGGTGGCCACCCCCTTACCCTTCTCAAGCCTTCTCCGTTTTCTGTCTGACGATTCCCCGCCATCAGAGGGTCCGTCCACAGGTTGCAAAGTCGGCACCAGCGATGCCGACTCCCACATAACCATGGTCGTAGACGTGGCCCCCTGTAAAGGAGCTGGAGAAGGATCCTCTCGGACAGACTCAACCAGTATATCGTGAGCGGCCGAGGCAACGTCAAATCGATGTAGAGCGGGAATCGGCGCCCTCTTCCTAGAAGCGCCTCGACCTGTCGCCATAAAAATAAGTAAGCAAAGTTGCAGAATTTACAAAGCAAAAATCGAAAATCTACCTGAAGAGACTTTGGGGCCGTAACGCTGCAGGAAGGCAGGCCAAGTGCGGGTCTCTTCCGCGTAAGGAAGCAAGCCCTTAACCCATCCCCTAAGGTTGGCAACGAGCCGGGGCGGGTGAGCCATAGCTGCAATATAAAGGTCAGAATGGCAACAGTCACGAGTAACACAGAAGCTGACAAACTATAAATACTTACGTTTCGAGTTCCACCTCTCTGGGAACCCGGCAGGATTAGAGACCATGTGCTCAGTCCTAATAAAAAAATATTTGCGCCAGAACCCACGACTCGCTCGGTCGTCGGTTTTGACCACCAACCCTTTCGTACCACGGCCTCTCAGATGCACCATGGTCCCCCTTAGATAGCAGGCATTGAATAACTATAGGAGGTGATGGACCGTGACCTCGCATCCGGCCAACTCCGTGTACTTACTCAGCAACCGAAGCACCTTCAGAGTATACGGCGTAAGTTGAGCCGGACACACATTATATAACCGACAAAACTCCTCCGCAAATGGGAAAAGAGGGAGGCTGTAACCGATCGAGAAGGAGTATTCATAAAAGGCACAATATCCTGGCCGATGAACGTCCACATGATCCCTCCCTGCCGGAACCATCTCTACATAGGCAGGTATGCCGTACTTCGTGCGAAGATCATCCAAGTGGTTCTGTAACGACTCCGAAAACTCTGGAGTCGGTATGGGGGAATCTTTACTAAAATCACTCCAAGATAATATATGCTTTGGCAATAATGCCTCCACAGTGAGAGGACTGACGTCTTCTTCCCCCACTTCTCCACCATCAGAAGATGGCGGCACATTCGCAGGGGCAGCCGTCGGGACCCTCTCGTCAGATCGGCAAGGTTTATGCATGGTTTTCAGTGAAGGAAAGAGTTAAGCGCAACCCAACAAAAGAATAAAAAGAGAAAGGGTTTCGATCAAAGGGAAACACACCGGAATAGGAAAATATGTATTGCAGGTCTGGAATTCTCTTGCGAATGACCAAAGTTTGAATCAAGTTAAACCCTTCTCCTATTTATAGGGGTGGTTGGCGCCAGAATCGAAGAAGCAGACGTCGAATCGGCACGGGAAACCAGGCGCCAAAAGATTCTGATCCCCTTGCCTCGAGAATACGCGCAATGATGACGCATATGAACGCTGACGTCACACGAGGAAAGGCGTTTCGCTTCAACGATCTGACAATCATGATTAATGTCCCCTGCTTGTCACGTCACAAGGCATTGACAAAGTCAAACTCTCCCGGAACGGAGGTATCGATTCCGCCCATCAAGGACGCATTCGCTGCGACCCCGGCGGGTGGAAGGACTAACTGTATGGGGTCGAATTTGACCAACCACGTTCTTCATGCCAGCACGACCGATCGGGTGTGCGTAAGTCCGACTAGAAGGGCGACCTATGAGCAACAAGAGGGACGACTTCACGATCACGTCGGCCACTCTCCATAACATGTACTTTATTTTCTGCCTTTTAATATTCGAGCAAGGATCCTCTATTATATAAAGAGGATCCAAGCCTTGTAAAAGGGGATGATTTTTGGACTACTGGAAATACAATCTCTCTCTTTTCTCTCTCTCTAACATTATCTCTTTCTCATCTTTCAGAGTTTATCATTTTCTCTCATTAATCTTGTTTACACTATTGTCATCTGATTCTATATTCAAGATCATCCTAGGGTTTATTATCTTCAACTACGATTTACCCCTTCATCTATATTGATTGATTTGCTTAGAAAATATTAACTTACTTTTGGCTCAAACAAAAATAAGTCATATGGTACCGATCTAATGATTTTAAACTAATGAAGACTTCCAAGTAAAACATCACCTCTTACTTCGTTGAAGTTCCTTTACTTCAGCAGACTAAGTGAACATTGTAAACATTTCATTTACTCTAATATTATTCTTTATGAGCCAAACACGACTAATCGTCTAAATTAAATCCTTAGCCCCAGGGCAGTATCTTCCTGCTGCTTATGCACATTCATCATTCGTGACCTATTTTTATTTGTCGTACGGTCCTTTTTATTTGTCGCTTTAGAACACAAATTTAATTCAGAATATTTGTTACTTTAGATAACTAAAAAATATTAAATAATATAGAGTATTATTTTTCGGGAAAATTTCATATAAGAACAACTTGACTCCCTATTTTTCAATTTTGTAGCCCATATTTCAATTTACAACCAACTATTAGTCGCATATCCTATGAAAACACAATCAACGGTTTTTGGTCCTATTTTTACCCTTTTGGGTTTAGGAACTTGCACTTTTGCCAAACATCCCCACACTTTAAAATAATTCAAGTTGGGCTTCCTTCCTTTCCATTTTTCATATGGAATGGATTGTGTTTTGCTATGGGGTACTCGATTTAGTATTCGGCTAGCCGTAAGGACGGCTTCCCCCCACAAGTTCTGTGGCAAACCAGAACTTATCAATAATGCGTTCATCATCTCCTTTAATGAACGATTCTTTCTTTCTGGAATCCCATTGGATTGGGGCGTGTAAGGGGCCGTTGTTTGATGAATAATTCCATATTCTAAACATATTTGTTCAAAAGGAGATTCATATTCACCACCCCTATCACTTCTTATCATTTTGATTTTTTTGTTAAGTTGCGTTTCAACTTCATTTTTGTATTGCTTGAATGCGTCTATTGCTTCATATTTACTATTAAGTAAGCAAACATAGCAATATCGAGTACTATCGTCAATAAAAGTTATGAAATACTTCTTTCCACCGCGAGATGGTATTGACTTCATGTCACAAATATCTGTGTGAATTAAGTCTAAAGGATTTGAATTCCTTTCAATTGACTTGTAAGGATGTTTAACATACTTTGATTCCACACATACTTGACATTTTGATTTGTCACATTCAAACTTGGGCAATACTTCCAAATTAATCATTTCCCGTAAGGTTTTATAATTGACATGACCCAAACGTATATGACATAATTCATTTGACTCAAGTAAGTAAGACGAAGCTGAAATTTTATTATTATTTTCAACAACCATTACATTCAGCTTAAAAAGGCCCTCAGTGAGGTAACCTTTTCCTACAAACATTTTATTCTTACTTATTACAACCTTATCGGAAACAAAAACACATTTAAAACTATTCTTAACAAGAAGTCCAGTAGAGACTAAATTCTTCCTAATATCGGGAACATGAAGGACGTTGTTCAAAGTCACCACTTTGCCGGAAGTCATTTTGAGAAATATCTTCCCACATCCTTCAATCTTGGCTTTTGAAGCATTTCCTATAGAAATCGTCTCATCGGGTCCAACAGGAGCATAAGTAGCAAAAGCTTCTCTAACAGCACAAACATGGCGAGTGGCTCTAGAATCTATCCACCACTCTTTAGGATTGCCTACCAAGTTGCATTCGGAAAGCATGGCACATAAGTCATCAACATTAGCATCTTTTTCAACCATGTTTGCTTGATCCTTCTTCTTGTCCTTCTTCGGAGCACGATACTCCGTAGATTTGTGTCCGATTTTTTCACAGTTGTAGCAGTTTCCACTGAACCGCTTCTTGCTTGGGTTGTATTTCGGTCCAGAAGCCTTCTTCCTCTTTTTGTTCTCTTCAACAATATTTGCTCCCATTATTGTTGAGTTTCCACGGCCTCTCTTTTCAGCAGCTTTGTTGTCCTCTTCGATTCTCAACCGAACAATGAGATCTTCAAGGGACATCTCCTTGCGTTTGTGTTTCAAGTAGTTTTTGAAGTCCTTCCACAAAGAAGGCAACTTCTCAATCATCGCTGCTACTTGAAATGCTTCATTGATGACAAGACCTTCAATGAAATTTCTGTTAGTAAAAATACTAAGATTACTACTTTCAACATCAATATTAATTTGATTTATACCTCCAGCAAGGAGATCGTGAATAATCACTTGCAATTCCTGGACTTGGGTAATAACAGACTTGCTATCTACCATTTTGTAGTCCAAAAACTTTGCAGCAACAAACTTTTTTAATCCGGCATCTTCGATTGTGTATTTCGTTTCAAGCGCAGTCCACAGTTCCTTTGACGTTTCCACGCCACTGTAGACGTTATACGAAGCATCCTCCAGCCCGCTAGAATATAATTCTTGCACAAAAAATCTGAATGCTTCCACGCCTCAATCACGAGACAGCGTTCAGTTTATGGAGTTTCATCGGACAACACAGGAACAGCTTCCTTGATGAACTTCTGGAGACTTAGAGTAGTTAAATAGAAGAACATCTTTTGTTGCCAGCGCTTGAAATCAATCCCGGAAAATTTTCCGGGTTTCTCCGTCGGTGCCAATGCTGCCGGTGTCGTTCGGCTTGTTGAGACATTGGCAGTCACCATTGGAACAGCTTGGTTCTCATTCTCATTGGTCATTTCTGTAAAAGAATGACACAAACGTTAAAATTACGTAGATTTTAATAGAGTACAAACCACAAAGGTTTTTCTCTTCCAGAAACAGTAAGTACAAATACAGAAAATATATTAAATTCCTAAGCTTGTTAGTATACTGTATTTGTAATATAATTTTCTGGAAATATAAATGAATATAAACAGAAATGAACATAACTAGAAATGACAGAAAACCAATTCGAGCCCACTGAATTCATAGTGTTTCCTTAAGGAATTTAATCCCCTTCTAGTACCCAAGGTTATGGATTATTTCTTCCCAGGATAGAACGAATTACACACTGGTGTAGTGGTACTTCAAACTCCAGTGTTTCAGCGAACACAAAGTTCGGTAGAAAATCACACTTACTTTTGCTTTGTTTGATGCTAAAAGTATGCAGAAGAAGGAGAGAAAACTCAAAATCGTAGTGAAATTCTGAGCAGAATAGTGTTGTATTTATAGCCAAAGTTGGGCTGAAATCTGAAGAGGTGCAACTCTTCAGAATGATTGTTTTGCCAAAACGGCCACAACATAAATGCCATTACATAAATGGCTATTTACTCAACATTAAAGAGGGAAAATTGATGGGTAGTTAATTTTCTGTTACAAAAACAGAAAACTGAAATTTGGATAACTGAAATGGATTTAATATTAATATTTATTTAATATTAATATTCTGTTATTAAAATAAATATTTAATAACATTTCTGTTAATATTTTACTATTAACAAATAAATTTGATTAATCAATCAATCGATCATTGGACCGAAGCCGAAGCCGAAGCCGAAGCCGAAGCCGAAGCCGAGCGAGCGACGACGACGACGGCGCGAGGCTCGCCTTCTTCTCAACTCTTTAAGAGGTAGAAGAAGAGCAATTGCTTATATACCCATAAAAAACCTCTTACTCTTCCAATATGGGACAATGTCCATTTACCAAGGGGGAACTTATAATTTCACTCAAAAATTTCATTTCCCTCCATTTTCCATTCACCCTCTTTTAAGTATTTAATATATTAATTAAATACATTCAAAACCCAACAATATCTTCACTTCGTCATGAAATCAACAGTACATTTCTACTTTGGCTTCAATTTCAGAGCAGCACTGCACATATAAAATAAGTTGTAAATATCGAAGAAACATTAGAGAAAAAGTTTGCAGCAATGAAAGAAGAGGACAACCCACATTAAAGGAAATAATGTACCTATTGATGCAGTAACGCTTTCCAGTAGGCGGAGGGATTTGGAATAGAAATGGGGCTGAAGTTGTTTAAAAAGTGGGTACAAGTTAAAAGTTTTTAAAAAATGGGTATAGGTTAAATGGGAGCGACCAAATAGGGCGCCCGGTGCAATTTTTACGTTTTATTTTCGTTTTCGATCCTATCACCAGAAAAAGCTTCTGTTAATAAATCTAATGCTAAGTATTGTCTTCGTTTCATTTTATGTGAAAGGATTTAGACTACGAAGATTAAACTATTTAATTTTTAGCGTAAAATTGGATATAGAACACATTAAAAAAACGGATGGCTTGTTTTATCTCTCGGTGCACGTTAGCGTAACAAGCGCCAACCATAGGTAAGACGGCTCGCATTCCATCCCATAAAGCTTAATGGTCAAGGAAGCTTCAACTTCGTATGGCAACAATCAACGAGGTCAGAAAATCAAGCATAGGAAGTGTAGGAACAGAAGGAAAAACACAATCCAGTCCACAATTCAATGAAACAGTAACCCTAAGTAATGAAACAAAGAAAGTTCAACAAATTGCAGCAGCGCAACTTTGGAATGAGGTGATACAGACTTCTCCAAGTAAGACTCAAGCAGATCGCACGAGTAGCAGCAAAAAATCTTGGGCTGATGAGGTAGAAGAGGAACTTGAGGCGCAACAGACAAAGGGTTCAATTTGGGATTGTTTTGACATTGCAAAAATCTCAAATTTTAGGGTACAAATTGGAGTATGTAGCTCCCAAAACACGTGGTGAGGCTTCGATTGAATTAGATGATATATAAGTTCTGAAATTGAGTATTGGGGGAAAGCTGTGGTCTGCTATTTCTTAGGCGCTCACCCTCATTTGTTGTGATTCAATGGTATATCAAGAGGCTTTGGAAAAATTTGGAACTAGTAAGATTGCAATGCTTAAAATGGGGCAATTGTAGTAAGGTTTGTGATCACGCCCAACTATACCTTATAAAAAGGACTCTGCGGACGTTGCAAATATAACCCGAGTATTACGCCCAGGGTCGAATCCACAGAGAGTTAACCTATCAACCGCTATCTTCAGACCCACCAAGTCTTCAGAACCAGCTTCTCAAATATTCAAATTCTCAGTTGAGTGTTCTTTAACAACTAGCTTGCAAGTAACTAATGGCTGTAACTAAATTAATAAGGTTGTAAACAATTATGAGAAAAAGCTAAGGCAATGATTTCCCCTATTGATGGAATCCCTTCTGTTTATGCTCATACAAATTTACCCACACATCTCTATCAATCATGAACGCTAATCTTACCGCAATTCTCTCCCGAGTAATCACAGTAATCTACTATTGCACTCTCCCGAGATACACTAGCTTACTTTATTTAGCATAATTCACTTAGATTACACCCAAGGCTTCGTTATCCCTAATCCCGCCTTTAAACCCGCAAGTATAGATTCCTCTAATAATCTAGGAGTGGTGTTGTTCAACAATACCCTAAATATGCACTCTTTTCCAAGTTATGCACACTAAATAGGCACATCTAATTGAGGATCCTGTCAATTAACTACAACGAACACGAAGTTGAACAAATAGAGATTACACTAGCAATTTGTATTCACATAAACAAGAAGTTCATCACCCAATAGGTTCCATCAAAACCTTAAACAGGGAATTTAGCTACTCATGGCTATAGGAAAATAAACTAAGCTTGAATTCATCATAAAATCAAAAGAAAAAAAAGAAAGATGGTTAGAGTATTTTCTCAGAATGTTTTTCCTTGCTAAGAAACCTAAAAAATCAATACATGCCTCTTTTGGGCGAAGTCTAGTGTTTTAAATAGGTTTTAGGTCTAAATATCCCGTAATTGACACTTTGGTCCCCGAAGTTTCTGCGGCTGCCGCGGTTCTGCCGCGGTCGCGGTAGAACCGCGGCCAAACACCCTCGCGGATTCTCAATCTTCTGCAGCTGCTTCCCACCGCGGTTCTGCCTCGGTCGCGGTGGAACCGCGGTGGATCCAGTACTCTGAATTCCTCGGCCTATTTTGCATGGGTCACTTGGGAAATTTCACAGTTGGCCTCTTTTTCATCACTTTTAACTCCAAAACTGCTCCTTAGCCTTCCTTATACATATATCACCTACAAATCATGAAAAGCACTAATAAGAGCATTTTGTCATCACTTTTAGCATTAAAACTACACAAGAAGGTGATTATTTAAGGTGTGATTATAGTCAAATTCACCTATTATCAACACCCCACACTTAAACCTTTGCTCGTCCTCGAGCAAAGTATTACGTCCATGGGTCGATCCACAGATGAGTTTACCTTATCAAACCGCTATCTTCCAGCCCACCAAGTCCTCCGAGAACCAGCTTCTCAAATATTTCAAAATTCTCCAGTTGAAGTGTTCTTTTAAACAACTAGCTGCCAAGTAACTAAGTGGCTGTAAACTAAATTAATAAGGTTG
>NC_031989.1:8687648-8694714 GCF_001879085.1 Nicotiana attenuata
CAATTATGAGAAAAAGCTAAGGCAATGATTTCCCCTATTGATGGAATCCCTTCTATTTATGCTCATACAAATTTACCCACACATCTCTATCAATCATGAACGCTAATCTTACCGCAATTCTCTCCCGAGTAATCACAGTAATCTACTATTGCACTCTCCCGAGATACACTAGCTTACTTTATTTAGCATAATTCACTTAGATTACACCCAAGGCTTCGTTATCCCTAATCCCGCCTTTAAACCCGCAATTATAGATTCCTCTAATAATCTAGGAGTGGTGTTGTTCGACAATACCCTAAATATGCACTCTTTTCCAAGTTATGCACACTAAATAGGCACAGCTAATTGAGGATCCTGTCAATTAACTACAACGAACACGAAGTTGAACAAATAGAGATTAAACTAGCAATTTGTATTCACATAAACAAGAAGTTCATCACCCAATAGGTTCCATCAAAACCTTAGACAAGGAATTTAGCTACTCATGGCTATAGGAAAATAAACTAAGCTTGAATTCATCATAAAATCAAAAGAAAAAAAGAAAGATGGTTAGAGTATTTTCTCACAATGTTTTTCCTTGCTAAGAAACCTAAAAAATCAATACATGCCTCTCTTGGGCGAAGTCTAGTGTTTTAAATAGGTTTTAGGTCTAAAAATCCCGTAATTGACACTTTGGTCCCCGAAGTTTCTGCGGCTGCCGCGGATTCTCAATCTTCTGCAGCTGCTTCCCACCGCGGTTCTGCCTCGGTCGCGGTGGAACCGCAGTGGATCCAGTACTCTGAATTCCTCGGCCTATTTTGCATGGGTCACTTGGGAAATTTCACAGTTGGCCTCTTTTTCATCACTTTTAACTCCAAAACTGCTCCTTAGCCTTCCTTATACATATATCACCTACAAATCATGAAAAGCACTAATAAGAGCATTTTGTCATCACTTTTAGCATTAAAACTACACAAGAAGGTGATTATTTAAGGTGTGATTATAGTCAAATTCACCTATTATCAGTTTGAAACTGAAATAGGGAAGCAAGAGGTGATTCGAGGTGGAATATAACACTTTGATAAAAAGCCTTTTATCTTTAAGGCATGGTCTCCATAATTGGAATTCACTAAGGAGGAATTGCTAACTGTTCCAATTTGGGTCAAGTTCCCTGGTCTAGACTTTAAATATTGGAGTAAGAAAGGATTGAGCAAGATTGACAGCTTGGAAGGAAAACCAATTATGGTGGACCATAATAGTGAAAAGAGAAATGGCTTTAATTTTGCAAGGCTATTAGTTGAAGTAGAAATGAATGCACAGCTGCAAGATGTGGTACTCTTCAGAAACAAGAGAGGCAAATTGATTGAACGGAAGATGAATTATAACTGGAAACCTACTCTGTGTAGTCACTATTCAAAATATAGACGTGCAAAAGATGTTTGCAGGATAAAGAAGAAGCAACAAATTCAAAAGCAGCAAACTGAATTACCAACTGCTAATCAACATGAGAAGAATAGAGGAAAAGAAAGTGAAAAGGACCAGCAGGCAAAAAATCCAAACCATATGGACAAATCCAAAAGGATTTGTCCTTGTGAGGTATTCTATATACCTCTCCAATTGACATTTGAAATTTGTTATGTGTATGCTTTCAATAAAAAAGAGGAAAGAAAATAGCTATGGGCAGGGGCGGATTTAGGGGGGCACAAGGGTGTTCACCCGAACACCCTTCGCCGAAAAATTACGCTGTATATATAAGGTAAAATCTGTGTTTTACCTCTATATATTAAGTTTTGAACACCCTTAACACAATCCAAAAGTGTAGTTTAGTGGTCAAGGGTGTTCAAAATCTACATAAGGTCATGGGTTCAATTCCCGCTTGTCACAAAATTATTTTTTTGAACCCCCTTCGTGGAGATCCTGCCTCCGCCACTGGCTATGGGAAAGTCTAGTGACTCGTAGTAGGAGATGTACTTAGACCTTGGGTGGTTTTGGGGAATTTCAACTCAGTTTTAAAACTAGAGGACATGATAGGAGGCAATTCAGTAACCTGGTCAGAGGTTATTGATTTTCATAACTGTGTTGAGGAATGTGGATTACTGGAATTACCTGCTCAAGGAAATAGGTACACCAGGAATGATAAACATGAGGATCAAAGGGTGTTTGCAAAGATTGATTGGATGTTCATTAATGGGGATTGGTTGGACGCAATGCCAGCATGTAGGGCACTATTCCTACCTGAAGGCATAAGTGATCAATCTCCTATTAAATCATCATTGGCAAGTGAAAGAACCAAAGCTAGGAAGTC
Source organism: Nicotiana attenuata (assembly GCF_001879085.1). Classification (NCBI taxonomy): domain Eukaryota; kingdom Viridiplantae; phylum Streptophyta; class Magnoliopsida; order Solanales; family Solanaceae; genus Nicotiana; species Nicotiana attenuata. Next base: position 8,689,933 of record NC_031989.1, read on the forward strand.
TTTTCTCATCAGTAACATGTGGGCTCAACATCCATAATTTGCAACCATTGTTACTGAGGGATAGAGTACTAAGATTTAAGGATGCAAAATGTATACAACAGTAAATAAGCTAAAGGTTTCAAAGAACAAGCTCAAGGCATTAAGAGCTCAGTATTCTCACTCAATTGTAGCAGAAGCACATAAGGATAGGAAATCACTTAAACAGGCCCAGATCCAGCTTTAGAGTAATCCAACTAGTGCAGATTGTTAACAAACTGAAGCTTAGACATATTCAAAGTTCAAACAACAATCTTACTTGGCTGAAATATACTTACAGCAAAGGAGTAAAACTACTTGGATAAAATTCGGAGATGATACACTAGGTACTTTTATTTAATAATAAAGCATAGGAAGTTGAAGCAGGCAACTACATAGTTGAAGGACTCATCAGGAAATTGGCAGACTGACCTTGAAGCTATTGTAGATTTATTTGTCAACTACTATGAAGAGTTACTGGAAAGGAGATCATATTCTAGAGTGTCAGCCTTTAATAGCAGTCTTAAAATGGTCAAGTTATCACAATTGAGAAACAACTTGATCTATTAAGAGGCCGTTTGGATTAGCTGATTTGAAGTAGCTGATAAGCATTAGGTGCTGAAAAGCTCAAAAGCACTTTTAAGTGCTGAAACTGATTTAATAAATAAGCAACTACGTGTTTGGATATAAATGCTGAAATTGATAATAAGTTGCTGCAGCATTTGATTAAAAAGTGCTGATAAGCTCTTTTTCTGTTAAAATGATTTAAATAACCTTAGAACTGTTTACACTTATAAGGGCATAATTTCTTCAAAATTTTAGATTCCAGATCGATTCAAATACAAAATATCCTATTTGTCATTTATTTTAAATACAATTGTGCTGATAAGATAATGTTTATGATAAATATAATTTATTTTATGATAAGCATATAATAATAAGTTATAATAATTAATAAATTGACAAAATTTTCTCAATAAAAAATAAACCTAAATAGGACAAAATATTGAAGAGAAACAAACACTGTCTTCGTCACCACAACACTTAAAAAGAAATACACCAAAGTTTTGATATGTCCTCATTTATTACATACAATTCAAAGATTAATACACAATCACATAGATACATTAGAGAATTTGCTTATCTTATATAGTCAATGAGAATTGCAAACTTGAAGGGGGGGGGGGGGGTAGGTTGAAAAAATATCTGAGGCAGTGAGTATCGATGTAGGAGTTTTGTTCTAAAAAGGAATATTTTAAGGATAAAATAGTAAAAATCTTGGTCAAACTTAAAGTGTTCATAAGCTAAAAATTCATAAGCTGAGGGTGACCAGCTTTTGGCTTATTTTTTACTTATAAGCACCTGGCTTATAAGCACTTTTAACTTTATCAAATGTGTAGATAAGCCAAAAAGTGCTTATAAGCTAGTTTGACCGGCTTATAAGCTTAGCCAAACACCCTCTAAGGCCTTTTGCGGAGAAATAAGTGAAAGAGGCAATGTTTCAAATAAATAGCAATAAGAGTCCTGGACCAGATGGATATGGAAGTGGTTTTTACAATGCATCTTGGAAGATAGTAGGACAGGATGTTACAGAAGCAGTGATGGAGTTCTTTCAGAATGGAAAGTTGCTTAAGTATCTCAATTCAACTATTATAGCACTCATTCCAAATGTGGAAGTTCCAGAAGAAGCTAGTCAATATAGACCAATTTCATGTTATAATGTGTTATATAAATGCATTTCGAAACTGGTTTGTAATAGATTGAAAGTGGTTGTTAATCAATTGGTTGCAGAAAATCAATCAGCCCTTGTCTAGGGAAGATCTACGTTGCACAAAGTACTTATATGCTATGACATTTTGAGGCACTATAATAGGAAGACATAGATGTCTTATGAAAATTGACCTCATGAAAACATATGATATGGTTAGTTGGGAATTCCTTGAAGGAGCATTAATGGGCTTTGGTTTTTCAGGTAAGTTCATCAAGTGGATTATGATATGTGTATCAACTACAAAGTTCTCAATTAAAGTCAATGGAGAGAATCGTGGCTTTTTTGCAGGAAGAGAGGTCTCAGGCAAGGGAATCCTATTTCCCCCCTACTATTTGTCATAGTGATGGAGTATCTATCTAAAATACTGAAGACAGTTAGTATGTTACCAGATTTCAAGTATCATCCTCCCATGTGTAAGCCTATGAAACTTACTCACCTTATCCTTGCGGATGACTTGATTATTTTTTGCAAAGGGAATGAGAGTTCAGTAAATAGAATCATGGAGGCACTAAGTCACTTTAGTGATGTTACTGGATTGGTTGCAAATATGGAAACGTCAAGTATTTTCATGGCTGGGATAGATGACAGCACACAAGAAAAACTACTGGCTAGAACAAGTTTCACTTTTGGAACCCTTCCTATCAAGTATTTAGGCCTTCCCATTTCTCCACAAAAGTGGAACAAACTGGATTATCATATGCTGGTGGAAAAGATCACATAGAGAATCCAAGTTACCTATTCACGGCATTTATCCTATACAGGCAGATTTCATGTCATAAATACAACATCGTTCTCTATTCACAGTTTCTTGGGCACACTGTTCATCCTTCCTCAAAATGTTCGTAAAGAGGTAGATAAGATTTGTAAGAACTATACTTGGGGAAGTTCCGAGGAGAAGAAGAAAATACATTTGATAGCTTGGGAAAGAGTCTGTTGTCCCAAGAAGTTAGAGGGGCTGAATATTAAGAGTAGCAAACTCTGGAACATAGCTTTAGCGGGAAAGTTGATATGACAACTGCTATCATGTGTGAAGAATCACTGTGGGTTAAATGGTTGCATGATATATATGTGAGGACAGAAACAAATATCTGGGATGGTAAACCTCCTACAGACTGCAGTTGATATTGGAAGAAAATTAATAGTCTCAAGGTTCTAATGCAGGAATGGTACACACAGAACAAGTATATACTAACAATGAAAGTTATATATTAAAAAGGCGAAATACATAAATAGCCCCTTCAAGTTGTCCACAACGGTCAGTTGAACACCTCAACTGAGCCATGTTTCACTTAAACATATCACGTGTTTAAAAACTGATCTCTACAAACACCCGACCTCACCAACCTCCGTCGCGTGTATTGCACCTCCGGAATCGCAAGTGTGTAAGTATTTACAAACGGTAATATAACAGTTTTTTTGTGAAATTCCTAAAAAAAACCTTAATGAACTCCTTAATTTAAATACCCAAACCCAACCCTAAATATTTAGTCTACCCAGCCCCGTATCTTCTTCCTCTTTAGCAAAGCAGCAATTTTTTTTTTCTTCTCTCTCTCTACCTCTTCAATTTCAATGGAACCCGTTGTTAATTGCAACTGTGGCCAAATTGCTCCTTTAAAACTTTCGTGGTCACCATTTAATCCGGGTAGAAGATTCTATTGCTGTAGATTTGGGAAAGCTGGCGATGGTGGATGCAATTTTTTTCGTTGGTATGATGTTGAATTGTCCGAACACTATACCAAAGTCATGTATGGATTATTAAAGAGGGTAAAAAATCATGAAGAAGAAAAGTTGAAGTTGATGAAGAAACAGAGGATTTTGGTTTGGCTGCTTGTTATTGTAGTTGTGACTTGGTTTTTGAGGGAATCTTCTATTATTTAGGTGTATGGTATATGTATATGGGAATGTATTTCGCCTTTATTTTACTGCAGTGTTGTTTATGATTTATGGCCAATGTTGCCTGTTCAATGTAGTTGAAATTTTCAATGTGTATGAAGAACTTTTCAATGATCAAATGTGTTTTAGTTTCTGCAAAAAAACTAGACAGCAAGGTTCATATATTGAAATGTACTAAACTAACAAAAGCAGGTTCGATAATTTGAAATGTACTAAACTAACAAAAGGAGGTTCATATACATCCCATAATAATGGTTCAAAATACTTCACAAAACAAGGTTCATACATACGACCAAATGACCAACATTAGTAGGTTCAAAATACTTTACAAAATATGGTTCATCCATATGACCAAATGACCAACATTAGTAGGTTCAAAATACTTCACAAAATATGGTTCATACACATGACCAACAAAATACAAGAAAATTCTTCCTAAATTTGACTTTGACAAGAGTCAACTGGTGTAGATGAATTAGAGGTCCCAACTTTTATTTTTTTGTTAGAAACTGCAGCATCCCTTTGTTTTTGAAGTTGATTCCCTGTCACAACTCTTTTTCCTTTCCACTTGAGACCATTTGGTCTAAATCCAAGAACTACATTAGTTTGTGCAGCATTCATCAAGTTTGCACCAGTTGAAATAACTCTTTCACTTGGCCTACCAGGCTAGAAAATACTTATAGTTAGTAATGAATCATCCATAAGTATAAAGATAGAAATTACATTTAACTAATATTGACTTCTCACACTTACATTAAGGATACTAGTTCCAGTTTGTGTATCTGTGTACAAACCAAAACCAGAATTTCTGGTTCTTTTCTTTCCAACAGAAGCAGCAAGTGATCTGGCAGTAGCAGAAATAGCTGCACCAGATGTAACAGAACCAGTTGTACCAGCAACTGAACTTCTTCCTCTTCCCCTACCTGCTCCTCCACCTCTTCCCCTACCAGCTCCACCACCTCTTCCCCTACCTCTTACTGATGTTGTGTTCCTTCTTATCTTTGATGTTTCAGCACACAAGGAAGATGAGGCCCTTGGAGTTTGGGTTGTGGTAGTTGATGTACCTGCAGCTTGGGTTGTATTACTTTGACTACCAACTGGTG
>NC_031989.1:8695195-8750678 GCF_001879085.1 Nicotiana attenuata
TTAGTGAGATGACAATCTAGAAGTAAGAATAATAATGGTAAGAAACAAACAACATAATAAATGGATTACAGTACCTTTTGCATGTCAGACATTACTGTTAAATCTTCACCATTCCTCAACTCTAAATCAGTTTTGAGATAGTTGATGAACAACCTCCATGAATGTGTAGTCTCTTGATCTACCAAAGCCCAAGCAATGGGATACATCTGATTATTTCCATTTTTTCCAGCAGCCACTAACAATTCACTTTTGCAGGCTCCCTTTAGGAAACAACCATCAAAACCTATTATTCTTTTACAACCTGCCATCCATCCCTTCTTCATAGCCTCAAAGAATACATAAAAGTATTTAAATAGATGTTTCCTAGGAACTGTTTCTGTATCAGTTCTCACCCAACATGAACTTCCAGGATTGGTGGACTTAATCATGTCAGCATAGTCCAGCAACCTAGAAAATTCAAGGTTCCAGTCACCCATAAACTGGCTAATTACCTTCATCTTGGCTCTATATACAAGTGATCTTCCTACATACAAACCCTATTTAACCCTTATAACCTCTTGCAACTCATGAACTGTGATGTTTGGACTTGAGATGATTCTATCTTGGAGCTTTCTTGCAATGTACTTGGTTGTGCAAAGTTTGTTCTTGTTCTTTGTTGGGCATTTATGGACAGGTATATAGGTCTTCACAGTAAAGTTCCCCGAATCCCTGTCCTTACTAGCATATATTTGCCACTTACACTTTTCATGTCTACACTTAGCTCTTACTCTATCTTTCTCATTAGGTCTAAGCTTTATAAACACTTTATATTGAATAGCATAATCATCAATAGCTTTCCTAAATTCTGTTGCATTATCAAAGATCATGCCCAACTCAAACAGAGGAATTTTAGCATCAAAGTCATACCTGATCTTTTGACTTCTTCTTCTAGGAGGAATATCAACACCATGTTCAGCAAGTGGGTCTAACTCTTCATCACTGTCTACACTCCCAACATCTGAGCTGTCCACATACTCTTCATCCCCACCTAGCTTTCCAACATATTTATCCTTCTTATTTATCCCTATATCTTCAAACCCCTTATCAATTCCAGCCTCACCAAGTATTACCTCTTCTGTAAAAACAGGTTTTTTCCTCTGTTTCCTATTACTTTGTGATCCAGCATCATTCACCTTGCTCTTCAACTTGTTTCTCTTTACTTCCCTAGCAGCATCCCTCACAGATCTTAACTCATCATCTATCTCACTGTCATCTTCTTCTGGAATGTCTTCAAGGTCATCTTCACCAAAATCTGCATCTTCATCTTCAAGATTTGTCTCCTTAAACTGGTTGTCATGCTCTGCAGTTGCACTCTCTTCAACATTTATATCCTCTTCTAAAATTGTAGACCTAGGTTGTTCTGCATTTACATCACTGCCCTCAGCAGTATTTACTTCAATATCCTCATCAGCATTTACTCCAATACCCTCCTCACAATTTACTCCAATGCCCTCATCAGTATTTACTCCATTGCCCTCATCAGCTGTTACTCCAATACCCTCATTACAATTTACACCAATACCATCATCAACATTTACACCAGCCCCATCACCAACATCTACACTAACCCCTGGACCACCCCTAATTTCTGTAGCCTGGTCACTATCACCAACTTGTAAGGAAGGTAAATATCCCACAACTACTTCCTCCTCCACAACCTCTAAATTATCTATTGCATGACTTACATAGACATCAAAACGATCCCCATCCTTCAGGTCTTTAATCAAATTTAGTAGTTGGTAGTCATTTTCAATTGGAAAGAACTTCTGAGTTTTAGGACATAGGACAAATAACCCACCAACAGAGTTGTAGCGCATTTCAGGGGTCTCTTTTATGTAGGACACAAGCTCGGGCAAAGAGAAATGGTCTTTGTCCACCACATGCCCTATTACTTCACCCTCCCCCACATACTTTTCATCAATAAAGTATCCCCCATGATGAAAAACAACACCAATATATTCGTCCATGTGACTTTATACTGAAAATGACAAAACACAACCAGTCAATATTCCCCGACATTTTCTGATTTTCAAAACAAAAAAAACCCTAATCTAATAGCACCATAACAAAACCAGTTGTGATAAAATAGAAAAAAGCAATAATAAAATATAAACATACCTTTATGCAATAATCGAAGCCTTTACAGCTGACTCCCCTTTTCACAAAAGATCCACTGCCAAAACCCTAAAATGGCCTTCCTTCAGGTGATAAATCTTGAACCAACTTAAAATTCGAACAAAGAACAACTAATCATACTTAGTAAGTGAAAGAAATCTTTAATTTTGCAACAAAAACGCCGATTGAACCAAGCTTAATCGAAGAGATGAAGGGTTAGTCGGTGAGAGAGAGAGAGAGAGGGACTAGACGGAAGAAACGATGAAGATTTAACGTTATGTTTTATGTTTTATGTTTCTAATTCTTTATTTCTTATTGTTTTTCCACGTGTCAACTTCTAATTCGTTCTTATAGAAGACACCGGTAAGTGTAATACACGCGACGGGGGCTGGTGAGGTCGGGTGTTTATAGAGTTCAGTTTTTAAAATGTGATATGTTTAAGTGAAACATGGCTCAGTTGAGGTGTTCAACTGACCGTTGTGGACAACTTGAAGGGGCTATTTATGTATTTCGCCTATTAAAAAGCTACATAAAGGTTAATATTCCTATAATAGTTAGTAATTCAAGATTTCACGAAGATACATGAAAAAATTGTGATTAGAGAGTTTTTTCTGACTTTTTTCTAATAGATGGAGCGACCTTTTTAATAAAGTTGTATTAAAATTAGTCATAGAAAATCTCTGTTACTTGAATTGAGGAACAAGTAACAAGGGGCTATAGCCGCTTTAGTTTTTCCTCTCTTCTAAATGGGAGGTAGGAGAGCTTGCTAAATGGCCTCATGGCTCTCCACAAAATACTTTTGGAACGCACCACATTCATTTTTGACCGTTCACCACTAAAACCCCTTCGTCGATATTTCTATAATAAAATTTCCCTCCTTACCAAAACCCCATCTTCACACACAACGCGCACACTTCACCTTTCTCCTCATCTTCACTCCTCTCAAACAATGGAGAAGGCGGTTTTACTACGCTCTCTGTCATCCACTTCCACGCTCGCTTTCTCTAGAATATTCTCACGCTCTTCACACCGACTCGCTTCTTACTCCGCTAAACGTCATCGTTTACTCCAGAACCTTTGTCGCCGGCGTTCACTTCTCCGGAGCAACGGTCGTCTCCTATCGCCTTCGCTTGACTTGAAAAGACAGTTTTACCCTCTCTCAGTTCGAGCCATCGCCACTTCCGCCCCTCAATCCTCTCAAGGTACTTCAATGCTCGCTAACTAATTTGACTCTTTATTATCTAGTAGCCTGTTATTGATTTTGTATGTTAAATTTGTGCTTTTTACTTGTCAGAGTTTCTTGGTGCTGATGATGAAGTTGCTGAGAAATATGGGTTCGAGAAAGTATCCGAGCAGTTTATTGATGAGTGTAAATCTAAAGCTGTTTTGTACAAACACAAGAAAACCGGTGCTGAAATAATGTCGGTGTCCAATGACGATGAGAATAAAGTCTTTGGCATTGTCTTCCGGACTCCTCCGTAAGTTTTTCTTTAGTCTAATAGTTTATGGTCATTATGCTTACCATATGTCAATTTAGTTGTACCCTATCTAATCGGTTTAGCATGGTATTTGACTGTAAAATTACTGCAAAAATCAATTTTTTCACAGGTTCTTTATCTTTTAGAGTAATTAAACAAAGCAGTACAAAGCAAGGGCTGCTCACCTATGGAAAATGGGATTTTGATAAATTCGTTTGTTGTTTTCTTTATGGAAAACGAGTAGGCTGTGACATATTAGTTTTTGTTAATGCAGGAAAGATTCTACTGGTATTCCTCATATACTGGAACATAGTGTACTTTGTGGTTCAAGGAAGTACCCGTTGAAAGAGCCCTTTGTTGAACTGTTGAAGGGAAGCTTGAATACTTTTTTGAATGCTTTCACATATCCAGATAGGACATGTTATCCTGTGGCGTCCACAAATGCAAAGGTCAGGAAAGCATTACACGTTGAACATCATTAGGGAATTTAAGTTTTGCTTTATCTAAAAATATGCTTATTTCCAAACAGGATTTCTACAACCTGGTTGACGTATACTTAGATGCTGTCTTTTTCCCTAAATGTGTGGAGGATTTCCAAACATTTCAACAAGAGGGTTGGCATTATGAACTGAATGACCCCTCAGATGACATAACTTTTAAAGGTATCCTCCCTTAAATCATGTTTTTTTTTTCGTTTCCTTTTCTCTCCTGTGATGACTTCTTTTTCTTGTGCTTTTATCAATGTTCTGCTGTAGTGTCTTTGAACAAAGTTTAATGTGTTCGACTTTGATCCCTACGGATAGTGGCGCATCTGCAGCTTGTCCCTGCATATCTTACAAAAGCTTTTATGTAAAACTTCAGGGGTTGTGTTCAATGAGATGAAGGGAGTTTATTCTCAGCCTGATAATCTACTAGGCCGAACTTCCCAGCAGGTATGGATGTCACACTTATGGGGTTTCTCTCTGAATTAAGGTAGCCATCAAGCATTTGTAAGGGCTGGCAAACTGATTAATTGTTTGAATGTTCTTATTTCTTTGTGTGTATGTGGATAGGATTACTTGTGTTATTGCTGACTGTTTATATTAGATAATAACAATTTATATTGGTTGGATATAACTGATGATAATGTACTTTAGAATTGCTCTTGATGAATGCAATAAAGGGCTCACTGGAGTAGTTAATATCTTATCACATATCAAGCATGTAATCACTATAGATGCTAACAAGGTTTAGAGCCTAAAGGCCAAAAATAAAATAGTGCATGAGCTCAACAAATTTAGTGGAAGCAGAAGGATAAATAACATTGAATAACTGAATGTGTTTAAAGAAAAATCTTTGTGCATACAAGGTGAAGTACTTTATTAATTTTGTATTGTCATATTTACTAAAAGGTTTTGACTTGAAAATAGATTATTGGTTTGCTAAATCTTGTGACAATTTAATAAGCTATGTCACAAAGATGTGTACATGGCTTATAATTTATGGTTCTTTACTCAATAGTTCATTTCATGGGTTTCTTCCAGAGAATAAAAGTAGTGTTATACTCTACCTGGCTATTGTCTTATAAGTAGTGTCCTATGTCTTCTGCAGGCACTTTTTCCTGATAATACCTATGGTGTTGACAGTGGCGGTGACCCACGAGTAATTCCTAGCCTTTCTTTTGAGGAATTTAAGGTTGGTAGTCTCTTTCACATTAGTTTGCTTGTTCACGGATTATATACTTCAACAAATTCAACAAGTTTTTGTTTATTACACTGCTAATCATCGTGGTTTAATCACATTACTTATTTTCCTTATTTAAAAAATCATCATGGTTTAATGATGTCAATTCCTGGATTCTTCCCATTGCTTCATAGTATTTCCCAATGTTTCTTGTCATGCTTGTTGTGAGGTGTTATAGTTGAATTTGAATGTTCTTTAAAACTGTGGGAATTGTTTGTGGTTGTGTTGCATGCTTCACGTATACATATGTTCCATGGATGTATATGTGAGGCCGAATTTTCATGTGTAAAGAGAAGACTTGAGCATCTATCTTTTGGTGATTGAGAATCATTATGTTATCTGGTTAACTGGCATCTTGTAGCTTCCGAAATAAATCTATAAGCTAGAAGTTAGATTTATACTGTTGCCATTTTCGGAAAAAAAGCTAGAAGCTAGATTTATGATGTTCAATGGATTCACTTTTGCTTACAAGTTATACAAAAGCTTGTACATGCTCTATGCTAAGTTGCTCCGACACGCCAGTTTAGGTGCCGCACCCATGTCGACACGACACTAGTATGGGTGTGGGTATGGGATCCGTACCGGATATGGTCAAACAATTTTGGGTACTTTGACCACGACGGACGGAAAAATTCGATACGAGATACAATTTGATTCTTGAAATAAGAACCCAAACTAGGGTAAATTTGAAGAAAATAGCATATCTTATCCAAGAAATCTATTATTTACTTATCTACAACATGAGAATAAAAAAGAAATCCCCATTTTATCTCATAATTTAGAGATATTTTTTATATTTTTGAATTATTTTTAGCCGGATACTCGCACCCGTACTAGGATCCGTATCCCGGAATCTTAGAATTTACATCTCAAAGGATCCGACCTCTAGATCCGCACCCGTGTCCTAGCAACTTAGGCTCTATGCACAATTAATGGCCATTTTATTTGTGATTATCATCAATCATTCTATAATCAAGTGGTCAGATGTGGTTGTTCTTCCATCATACTGTTGTCCTATTGCTTTCATTGGTTTGGAGAACCTAGTCAGAAATTAGAGACACTATAGATCCTGGGCTTTAATCTTTAAGGTGAGAACCATAAGCTTCTCATATGAAGTACTTAGTGACATTCTTTGGGCCACACAAGGTAGAAATATCCACTCAAATATTTGTTGGAGCTCTTAGAAGGATCACTATTGTTAAAGGCATGCTTAAACCTTGATATCAGGTGTGGTAAAAGTTGGTTTAGTAGGTTATGGTTGATTGCTAGAATGTTAAGTGTTGGTATTAGATTGTAGTCATAAATATTAGAAGAGTTAAGTTCTTAAATTGGATATTGTCCTACACTGGAGAATATCATATTTATTGTGTTTGACACCAATACATAGGTATCTTGTATTCATTTAGAATCTTCTTTTCTTTCATACACATAGTTCTAGAATTTCTTCTATCTTTGAAGAGATTTAAGTAGTTTTCAGCTATCGGTGAATGCTACTTTCTGGCCTAAGTGTTACCACCCTTTCTCTTTCTGGTGACTGATTTGGTGGCACCTTACCTCTTCTTCAGTGACCATCCTTTCCAGTCAATTTAATGACATTAACCTTCCGCAAAATTTCGACAACCAAGGCATTTTCCTGTGAGGTTCCGGTGGTGACTTTCACGCAAGTTTCGTGGCTGCATTTATGTTTCTAAAATAAGTAAATTCAAGTTGGTTTCTCGACCTAGAGTTTAGAGGGGCTTGTTAGAATCTTTAGTGTTATTCTTAAAATGTTAGTATTAAATTATTGAGAGAGTTAAGTCCTTAAATTGGATGTTGTTACACATTGGACAAATGTTGTGTATTGTACTTGAGCCCTATATATTGGTGCACCAAGGAAAGAAGATGCACAATGATGCACTGCAATTTATCAATGAAATGATGAATATCTACTAATATAGGTTGGTGATGCATCAATAGATCTTCTTACTGTGTTTCAAACTACACTTGGTACATGGTATTGCTGGCACTAGGGAGAGCAGTCGTGACTATTATCTAACATATCCGTTTGGAATTATGCTACTAAAATTGGTTAGCCTCTTAGCGTGACTGGTGTTTTCTGTGTCTATATGTTTGCAGGAGTTCCATAGGAAATTTTACCATCCCAGCAATTCAAGGATATGGTTTTATGGAGATGATGACCCAAATGAACGTCTGCGGATCTTAAGTGGTACTTATTCATTTCTCTTATAATTTCAGATGAACATGAATGGTGTTAATTTATATGTTATGCCTATACTTGGGAATCCTTCTTGAATGAGTGGTTTGGCTCGGATATTCATTACTCTATGTACTTCTTGGATGTCTTAGAGGAAATATGTATTTAACAAAATTGTTAACGTGCCAATGTCAGAAACTTTCGCTACACCAATCAGAGGCTGTGATAAAGTATAGATGAGTGTTGCTTGTTTTTTGAAAATTTAGGGGAAGCTACATTTATTAGAGGCCTTGTTATATTTTATGCACATAGCTCAACAGCACATGGACATCATGACACAAAACATTAGAAATTATCATGACACAAAATATTAGAATTTGGAGGGATGACACATTTTACATTATTTATTTTGTGCATATAATTTCTTGTACAACCAAGATTAACAAGGACACACTGGAAGAAACATTTGTAACTTCAAAAGGTAATGAAAAGCACATTGCAAGAATTTGCTCAATGTTAAGTAATCAAACATATGAAACTTAATTTCAGAAGTCCAGTAAAATGCAAAAATATCATGTCATGTGTATTGTTGTAGGTTCTCTACTTGCATACGGGAGGTTTTTCCCATTATTAATTAAATTATTTACCTTGTAAAAAAAAGCATGTCATGCATATGGAAACATAACATAAAACAGGGAAACGTGTAGCATAGAACAAGCTGCACAATTTATGCCACGGGAAACTACTTTCAAATTTTCTTTTTAGATCTATTTTGCGTCCCAAGCTCCAATGTTCTATTTAGTTTGTTATGTGTCCCATTGTTAACTGTGTACATGGATTTTCACAATTTTATTAATCATCAGATGTTATGTATATATAGGTAATGCCAGTCATCAGACCCCTCTGTAGTCAGCAATTTGTTTCTGAGTTCTTTTGTTTCCTTTATTTTTCCCTTTGTTTTATGTCAAGTCAAATGAAGTTTCCAAAAAAATATAATTGCTACTTGGAGGCTCGCTTTCTGTACCTTTGTTGGAATTTATGTGTTCTTGTGTATATGCTTACTTTTCCAACTTTTGTTCTTTGTTCTCTGTGTCTATTGAACAATTCTGCTGGCTTTTAATAAATTCCGAGAGTTCTCCATAAGTTAAAATGAACAGTGAATGGAAATTGAAATAAAAAAGTATAAGATTTTTTTGGATGCTTTTAATGGTATTCTACTTCATCAAAAAAGAAAAAAGAGAAACAAAGAAGTATAACATGCTAAAATGGAGCTGAAATATCAATTATGTTGATCAAATTTTGCTCAAACTTTTGAAAATTTACATGGTATCAGCTGCGTTCATTCTATCCAGTAACGGCTTCAATTTTAAAACTCTGGCACATCTCATGTTCCTATAATATGTGTGATTGTGTGCAGAGTATTTGAACATGTTTGATGCCAGTTCAGCTCCTCATGAATCAAGAGTTGAACCACAGAAACTATTTTCTGAGCCGGTCAGGATCGTAGAAAAATATCCTGTTGGAGAAGATGGGGACCTGAAAAAGAAGCACATGGTATGCCTTAATTGGCTGCTATCTGACAAGCCACTGGATTTGGAAACTGAACTTGCCCTAGGTTTTTTGGATCATCTGCTTTTGGGAACTCCAGCTTCTCCCTTGAGGAAGATCTTGCTAGAAAGTGGTCTAGGAGATGCTATTGTTGGTGGAGGGATTGAGGATGAGCTCCTTCAGCCTCAGTTTAGCATTGGGTTGAAGGGTGTTGCTGAAGAGAACATTCAGAAGATTGAAGAATTGGTCATGAGTACTCTAGAAGGCTTAGCTGAGAAAGGTTTTGATTCAGATGCTGTTGAGGCATCAATGAATACAATTGAGTTTTCTCTTAGAGAAAATAACACTGGCTCATTCCCTCGTGGTTTGGCGTTGATGCTCCGCTCTATTGTATGAAGAAACTCTCATTAACTATATCATTTGTCTTGATACTTTCTTTTTTCCTTCTCCAACAAAGAATGAGTTATGTTTTTTCGGTGTGATGTTTCATTCAGGGTAAATGGATTTATGACATGGATCCATTTGAACCACTTAAGTATCAGAAACCCCTTGAGGCCCTGAAAGCCAGAATAGCTAAGGAAGGCTCCAAAGCTGTTTTTGCTCCTTTGATAGACCAATACATCTTGAGAAATCCACACCGTGTAACGGTTGAGATGCAGGTTATCATCATTGATGCTGACATCCTTTCTTTGACAAAATATAATTTTATGTGTCTGTTAAATACGGGTGTTGTTTTCTTCAGCCTGACCCAAAGAAGGCATCTCGTGAGGAAGAAATAGAAAAAGAAACGTTGGATAAAGTTAAAGCAAGCATGACCCAAGAGGATCTTGCTGAGCTGGCTCGGGCAACACACGAGCTACGGTTAAAGCAAGAAACTCCTGACCCGCCAGAAGCCCTAAAGAGTGTGCCCAGCCTCTCTCTACAAGATATCCCTCGAGAACCTACACATGTTCCAACAGAGGTAATAACCGCCTACCTTTTTTTCTTTGCTTTAATTCTGTTATATGAGTTCCATTTTGGTTTAACTTGTTGGGCTTTTGATTGTAGGTAGGAGACATCAACGGGGTAAAAGTTTTGAGGCATGACCTCTTCACGAACGATGTTCTTTATGCTGAAGTTGTCTTCAACATGAGCTCATTGAAGCAAGAGCTGCTACCGTTGGTCCCACTTTTCTGGTAATATGTTCCCCTGAACTGCTTAGATATTAATGTGTGGCGCCCCTGCCTCAAAAAGAAAATGATGAAAGAGAATTTTCTAATAGTGAAGTGAAACAAACTAAGTGGAAATAAATGGACTTAGAATCCATAGGCTGTGGCGTATTGAAGTTACACTCATGAAGGCCTTCGCTGGACCAGTAGTTGCATTCTCATAATCTTTTCATATGTTATTTGAACTTGAGATGTTTTATAGGCTTCTTTGGTTCCTTGGGTTGTAGGAAATACATCTACTTCCTGTACAGAAGTCATTGCCATCTTCAAGCATTTTGATGGTCCTTATTCTTGGTATTTTCGGTGCTATGCCCGCGTGATCAGATTGCATCTGTCCATTCTAGCACAAATAGGTTCTAGTGACTTAGGTGTTTGCCTGTGTAGCTTAGGCATGATAAAACTTTTTTTTTTTGATGAAGTAAGGTGTTATATTGATGGCATCAAGAAGATGCAGATAATTACAAATCCTGAAGAAGAATGTTCTTCACTTATGGATATCTGTCCTTTTTAGTTTCTTTGTTCATATTCTAGTCCTTTCCTAGTATCTTCAACTAGTTGGGAACTGTTCTGAGGGGCTGAGAAGGGCAACTTTTGTTGCACGGGTTACTGAAGAAAGAGCTAAATATCCTACATACAGGAGTCTCGTTTTTTCCTATGCCAAGGATTGCCTTTTATTCTGGTTTCTCCAAAATCTGCACAGGAAAAATGATTGGGTTGTGAAAATGCAGTCCCAGCATGTCGTTTTTCTTTTTGGTGGGAAACCACTATGGCGTTGTTTAATACACACACCATATTTGCAACCTGGCATATTAGCAACACGTCATATAGACATAATTGGACTAAGATTGTCTTTGACACACTTGCATTAGGTCCAGTGTCCACTAGAAGTTTTTTTTTTTAATTTCGTTAGATATTTGTATGTGAGGAAGTGGAGCCTTGGTGCAATGGTAAGAGTTGTCATTGTGTAATCAGGAGGTCACGGGTTCAAGCCTGGAAATAGACTTTTGCCGAAATGTAAGGTAAGATTACGTATAATTAAACTGATATAGTGTGATCCTTGGTCCCACGCATATCGGGAGCTTAGTATGCAGGAGAACCCTCTTAGAGATTTGTATGTGGGTATAGGGATAAGTGTAGTGTTTAGAAAATCTACTTTAGAGAACTCGTAATTTGTCTTAAATGACAACTCATCGAGTATTAGAACAAAATGGACATAAATAGAGTAGAATGGATTTAAACGATACATATAGCTGACCTTAAGTAGTCTGAGATGAAGGCATGGTAGTACTCACCCAAGATCCATGATTCAAAAATAAAAATAAAAAATGAAATAAATCGCTTCGATAAGACCCTATACTGGGAGTTATACTCATATAACTCAATTCTTGTTATTTTCCTTCTTTCTTCTCGAGGATTTGTTCAGTAGATCTGTTATGGTGGGTTTTCTTCTTCCTTCTTTTGCTGTCCCTGCATGTGAATGTGGTCTCGAGTTTCTAATTGCCTGCATTATTTTGAAGCTTACATATCATATTCACAATACTCTGTAGAATGCGCTTTGTGGTTTTCAAAAGCGTGTTCAGGTAGGTTAATTTTGCTTTAGAATTATTTGGCAACTATAATTTGGGTGATTGAAATCACAAGCTGATGGTAGTGGGCTACAAGACTACAACTTCATGAGGAGCAGGGTTAGGATGATCTTAAAGGCCAATGCATCTTTTAACCATTGGAATTGGAATAAAAGTTGTGTAAATAAGTTCATACTTTGTGTATATCTTATGTGGAAAACCATCCTAGTTTTTTCTAATATGAAGATGTGTATGAATTAAAGATTATTTGATTATGTGCAAAATATCTTAACAGTCAGTCTCTGCTGGAAATGGGCACAAAGGACTTAGACTTTGTGCAGTTGAACCAGTTGATTGGAAGGAAAACTGGAGGGATATCAGTCTATCCTTTCACCTCATCAGTGCGCGGCAAAGTGGAGCCATGTAGCAAGATAATTGTTCGAGGCAAAGCCATGTCACAACGTACAGATGATCTATTTAACTTGGTAAATCAGTCTCTTTGGTAATTGATAGCTCTAAATGGTTCTTGCATGCTACAGGAAACATGTTCTCATGTCGTTGTGTGAGTACAACGGGGTGGTGATGTTATGTTTCAAGGACTTTGTAGTGATGACTTTTGGAGCTAAGGACCTGTCACGTTTGTGTTAAGTTAAACAGGAAAAGATGTTTGTTAAGTTTTACTATTCATGACAAGCTTATGTGGGCTTTCCTCAAAATGATCTTGTTTGTGTAGATTTCCATCTAGTTGGTGTAACTAAGTACATAATATAAATTTTGTTTAACTATTGATCAGGTACACTTTAAGATTGAGAGTACTGGTCAGCTAGTACAGTGATGGTGTATGCTGTCCATGAACCTGTGCCTAGCATGTAGCTATGTGTAACTATTGGCATTTGACAGACTCCGGACTTTTTTCCTTAATTTATTTCCTTCTGTTCAAGGAAGCTAAATGATTTTTGCATTTTTCCAACATGAAACTCCCTAACTTCCCCCTTTGCATTTGTCAATTTTCTGATATATTTAGGTTTCCTATTGGTTCAATTAATGATTCTACCTTTGACAAAGGAAAGAGGAGATGAGGGCCACACCAAGCTGTAGTGTTGTGGCAAGTGCTAGAGGACATATCTTCCTCATTTTCAAGTCTTAGGTTTAAACTTTGAATCGGCGCAAAGCATCATATTTCTCAAAGCATACTAACATGGGAAGGAGACAACATCTTAAAGTCATAGTTTCAATTTGGCTGGAGATTTCATGTAAATCTCACTCATGCCTGCTCTCATCCATAATGACCTCTTAATCATGCTCATAAGTATCAAACATAGTGATGTGATTTTCTTTCACATATAGTTTTCTGGTATAGATCAATTTTCTTGGTAGAAAATTAGTCCAAGGTCTATTAATGGACCGTGTCTCGGTTTTATACTGTTGCTTTATTGTTTTTTCACCTAGCTTCCCCAATTTATGATTTGAAATCATCGATCATGCTAGTACACTGAATATAAGGTAGTATGATAAAATCATTGCAATTTGCTTATTGTAGATCAACCGTGTTCTTCAAGATGTCCAACTTAATGACCATAAGCGTTTCAAGCAGTTTGTGTCTCAAAGCAGGGCCAGAATGGAGGTATGCTTTAAGTGATGGAACACTTAAGAGCTTTGGTAAATGAATTTGCATGACATATTATCTAATATTTTTAATGAACATTTGGTTCTAGAATCGACTAAGAGGCAGTGGTCATAGCATTGCTGCTTCAAGGATGGGTGCAAAGCTCAACGTTGCCGGTTGGATATCTGAACAAATGGGTGGTGTAAGGTTAGATGACTTTTGTCCCTTTATTATTGAATGACTTTGTCTAAATGATTTTTTGACAATTTTCCAATCTTCAATGGGCCTATCCCCCTGGGTACCTATGTTATAATCCTGATTGTCCAGCTTTGGTTGATGTATTTATCTTCTTCTGTTCTAGCTGTGTTGGTTGCCATACTTTATCTGTTTCAGCTTGACTTATGTTTTAAACGTCCTCCATCCACCGAAAAAAGAGAATGTAAATATTTGGAACAAAATAATTACCTCTTCCTCTATTTGTGTGTTTGCAGCTACTTGGAATTTCTTAAGGGCCTTGAAGACCAAATTGAGAAGGACTGGCCCCAAATATCTTCATCCCTCGAGGAGATCCGAACATCCTTACTTTCCAAGAATGGGTGTCTGATAAATTTGACAGCTGATGGGAAGAATCTCACCAACGCGGAGAAACATATTAGCAATTTTCTCGATTTGCTTCCTAGCACATCCTTAGTGGAGCCAGCTGCTTGGAATGCACAACTGTCTCGCTCAAATGAAGCTATTGTTGTTCCTACTCAGGTTAGCTGTCTCCTAAAGTTTTGTTCTTTGACTTGTCAGTCTGACCGTTGCACTGTCAAATTTCAGCTGATGACATTGAGGATTCCTTCTTATAGGTGAATTATGTTGGAAAAGCAGCAAATCTATATGAAGCTGGTTATGAGCTTAAAGGCAGTGCTTATGTTATTTCTAATTATATTAGTAATACATGGCTGTGGGATCGTGTACGTGTTAGTGGTGGAGCTTATGGAGGATTTTGTGGTTTTGACACCCATTCAGGTACAGTTTTGTGTTTATCTTATCTGAAGATGCATTTCCAGGTCCCAGAGTTTCTCTAGCTAAACATCTTAGATTTCGGTTCACCAGGGGTATTCTCATTCTTATCATACCGAGACCCAAATTTATTGAAGACACTTGATGTGTATGATGGAACGAGTAATTTCCTAAAAGAACTTGAAATGGATGATGACGCTCTCACAAAGGCAATTATTGGGACTATTGGAGATGTAGATGCTTACCAATTGCCCGATGCCAAAGGATACAGTAGGTAAGTGGATGATCAGGTCTATTGTGTGCTCATATTACTCTCTGAATGCAAGAACATCTTTTTATGCTTCCATTCCTCCAACAAATTAAAAGAGATACTGTATGTTAGTGAGGACCTTTAGGTAAAAGGAGAACGTGAATCCATGGAATTAAACACGTAACAAAAACAAAGAAGTACGCTGGCGAGGAACTATGCTTATGTAGTGCTCTGAAGATTTATCAACTGTCTGCTTGTTTTGGGTTTAAATAACTTTGTCCAACTGTGCATATTATTTTCAGAATTATGTAAACAAAATAATTTTGGTATCCCCCCTTTTCCCTTTTATATTGCTTGTTGACCTGTCCATGCTACTTAGTACTTAGTTTGTCAGTAGTATTTGTTGATCTTTGTTCGGATAGTAATTTAGGTGACAAAGGGTGAACACCAAAAGGTATTCACTAGGTGTCATGCAAGCTTTAACTGAAATTTGTCTTACTAGCTATGTTACGTCCCTTTCCTTTTCCGTTTCTCTTGGAATGTGCTAATTGCGTTGAATCTGATGATGTGAACTCATTCTCTCAGTTTATTACGATATTTACTGGGAGTATCAGAAGAAGAAAGGCAAAGGAGACGTGAAGAGATATTATCAACAAGGTAAGCGTGGTTCCAAATTCAGCTGAATTTGTTTGCATATAGAGTTGGTGTTTTTCTGTGTAGCACTGTGCTGCTGCAAACAATCTACGTATTATTTTGTGGACTAGTATTTTCTATGTGATAATGTTACTATTTGCTGGTCCCTATTTGATAAGCTGTTTTATGTTTATTTCATTTTTCAGTTGATATGCCCCTTTTCCATTATGACAATATTTTTCGTTTTAAAGTTAGGGATGATTAGATCGTTTGACTTGGTAAATGATGAGTGAAGTATATTAAAGCATAGATAAGTTAGAATCAATGGAAGAAAACTCTAAGTATCAGCATAAAATATATAGAAAGATCGATATTAAATGTCTACAACATTTGCTCTGTAGTTGCTAGTATAAACCTGTTGTGTTGTCTCTGCTAGTTATATCAGTTTCTTACTCTTCCAAATGAGTGGTAAAAAGTTTCTATTAATCATGCTTCTTTTCCTCGAAAGGCTGGATGATTTCAAGAAATTTGGAGACGTCATGGAGGCAGTTAAAGATAAAGGGGTGGTTGTTGCTGTAGCATCACCAGATGATGTTGAGGCCGCCAACAAGGAGCGTTCCAACTTCTTGCAAGTCAAGAAAGCACTGTAATATTGATCAAGTCAGTTTTTAATATTGATCAAGTCAGTTTTTCTTCAAATAGGCATTAGACACCAAAAATGCTTGTATACGTTTTCTGATTATAGATTCTTCAAATCCTGGGTTAAAAGGAAAGAAAGGCAAGAATGTAGAAGAATACCAATTCTTTTTGCTTAAGAAACAGAGCTGGTTGTATGAACTTATACAGAAGTTTGGAATGCAAAGAAATTGGCGTTCCAATATTTTTATAGTTCCAATAACCACTTAAACTTTGCATTTCCTTTTCATTGTATAATTTTCATGATCATAGTTCTTTTACAGCTTAATATATCTGCTTATAAGTTACTAAAAGTATTCAGCTGATGGCAGTACTGTAAATTAACAGGCGATGTTTATTTGAACCCTTGTATTACAACAACAACAACAACAACAACAACAACCCAGTATAATCCCACAAGTGGGGTCTGGAGAGGGTAATATGTACGCAGACCTTACCCCTACCCCGAGGGGTAGAGAGGCTGTTTCCAGGAGACCCTCGGCTCAAGAAAGCAACGAGAGACAATATATTAGTACTATCAATAGCTCATAATAAAATAACATAAAATACATAACATAAATAACAAAATAACAACAATATAAGAAATATAGGAAATACGAAAAAGATGGAAGGTATACTAATATCCAACAGATAAAGCACTACATCAGTAGTTGATCAGTAGCATCCTAAGACTAACTCCTAACATGCTAGTCTCACTCTAGTGCGCTGTAGAATTATTTATAATTTTCCCCTAACCTACAACCTTAATGTTCGACCTCCGCAGTTCCCTGTCAAGGGCCATGTCCTCAGTAATCCTAAGTCGCGCCACGTCCTGCCTGATCACCTCTCCCCAATACTTCTTAGGTATCCCTCTACCTCTCCTCGTGCCCACCACAGCCAGTCGCTTACACCTTCTTACCGGTGCATCAGTGCTCCTCCTCTGAATGTGCCCGAACCATCTGAGTCTTGCTTCCCGCATCTTGTCCTCTATGGGGGCCACGCCCACCTTCTCTCGAATATCTTCATTCCTAATCTTATCCATCCTTGTATGCCCGCACATCCACCTCAACATCCTCATCTCTGCTACTTTCATCTTCTGGATGTGTGAGTTCTTAACCGGCCAACACTCGGTCCCATACAACATGGCAGGCCTAACCACTGCTCTATAAAACTTACCTTTTTGTAACGGTGGCACTTTCTTGTCACACAGGACTCCCGTTGCTAACCTCCACTTCATCCACCCCACCCCTATACGGTGTGTGACATCCTCGTCGATCTCCCCGATTCCCTGAATAACTGACCCAAGGTACTTGAAACTACCCCTCTTAGGGATGACTTGAGAGTCAAGCCTCACTTCCACTCCCGCTTCCGTGGGCTCGGCCCTAAATTTGCACTCGAGGTATTCCGTCTTCGTCCCGCTCAACCTGAAACCTTTAGACTCAAGGGCATGTCTCCAAACCTCTAGCCTCTCATTGACGCCGCGACGTGTCTGTCAATTAGGACTATGTCATCAGCAAATAGCATGCACCATGGCACCTCCCCTTGAATATGATTCGTTATGGCATCCATCACAAGGGCAAATAGGAAAGGGCTGAACGCAGACCCTTGGTACAACCCCGCAACAACTGGGAAATGCTCGGAGTCGCCTCCTACTGTCCTAACCCGAGTCTTAGCTCCATCATACATGTCTTTAATCACCCTAATGTAGGCAACCGGGACCCCTTTAACCTCTAAGCAACTCCATAAGACCTCCCTAGGAACCTGGTCGTACGCTTTCTCCAGATCGATAAACACCATGTGGAGATCCTTCTTCTTATCCCTGTATAGTTCCACCATCCTCCTAATAAGGTGGATAGCTTCTGTGGTAGATCGCCCCGGCATGAACCCGAACTGGTTGTCTGAAATAGACACCGTCCTTCGCACTCTCATTTCTACCACTCTCTCCCAGACTTTCATGGTATGACTCAGTAATTTGATACCCCTATAGTTGTTACAGCTCTGGATATCGCCTTTGTTCTTATACAACGGAACCATTGTACTCCACCTCCACTCTTCAGGCATCCTATTAGTCTTGAATATAACATTAAACAACCTAGTAAACCATTCCAAGCCTGCTCTACCCACACACCTCCAAAGTTCAATCGGAATTTCGTCTGGCTCGGTAGCTCTGCCCCTCCTCATCTTACGCATTGCCTCCATGACCTCATCGACCTCAATGTCCCTACAATAACTTAATTCATGGGGGCTGTCGGCATTCCAATTCACCTAGTACAATATCCTGATCCCCTTCTTCATTTAGAAGTTTATGAAAGTAGGTCTGCCATCTCCTCTTAATCTGGTCATCCCCCATCAAAACTTTGTCGTCCTCATCTTTTATGCACCTCACTTGGTGCAAATCCCGGGCCGTCCTCTCTCTCACCTTAGCAAGTCGAAATAACTTCTTCTCCCCGCCTTTGTTCCCTAGTTCCTCATACAGACAAGCAAAAGCTGCCGTCTTAGCCTCCATTACTGCCATCTTCGCCTCCTTCCTAGCTACCTTATATCTCTCACTGTTCTCTCTCTTCTCCTCCTCGCCAGTGCTCCCTACTAACCGCAGGTAAGGCACCTTCTTCGCTTCCACTTTGCGTTGGACAACTACATTCCACCAGTCTCCTTTGTGGCCACCGGTGCGGCCCGAAGACATCCCTAACACCTCTCTCGCCGCCTTCCTTATACAGTCCGCCGTCGTCGACCATATTTGAACCCCTGTATTATTTAGTAGAATTATGGGAAGTAATGAAGAATTAACTCAAATAGTCGCCCAACCAACCGTTTAAACTAAAATAGCCGGTGAAGATATAATATATATATATAATTTGTGTATTATATATGTATAATTGTGTATAATCTATGTACGGCTAGAAAAGCCACTTGAATGTCAAGACAACGCTACTCCAATTTGTAACTTTTTTGGTATACTTAACTTTCTAGACCAGAAGCTATTTCTGTAACTTCCATTTACATTTAACGATTATTTTGCAGACAGGTTTTACACTGACTATAAAATAATTTAATATAGTTACCGGATTGTTATATTTAATTATAGGATGTTAGGTTCATTGTATTTACAATTTGGTACGTGGTGTATCATTTAAACATGCGTGGTCTTGCATTTGATGAAGATTTTGACTCGACTCAATAATAACCTTGGCATATACAAAATCATTTTATTCAATCTAGTTTTGTTCTTAGTGTCATATATATACTTATAATTAATTGGCGAAATGTAAAAATGTATAAAATTAATTATAATCACTTAATGAGGTATGCTCAAGTGATAAGTAAATGAATGAACAAGTCTTGCCTTTCTTGAACTTGAATGGTTTGTTTTAAGAACTTTCTTGAATTTCAATTCAATTATAAATGTAATTGCAACTAGTCTAAAAGACATTTTTCTCATTTGTATGATTTCATATATGTATTGGTGCCACTTGTATTGTTATTTCCTACTGAATCCAATTGCATAATGATTAACGTAAGGTTCCCCCCTCCCCCCTTCCCCCCCCAAAAAAAGGAAAAAAAAAACAGACTAATCTAAGCGTTAAAAAGAGCAACCAAAACACTGCATTATTAATGTTGAATTCGAAATCGTCATAATTTCTAATAATAATACATCTAATTAAAAAACCTTATTGTCTCCCCTCAAACTCGTAAAATAGACGGATGCGCCGCCTTCCGGAGTAGGGTTGGGAGAGGGAGGCCGCAGATTCTTAGGTGGAAAACAAATGCGTTTGAATAATACCATTCTCCTAGAAAGATATTTAGTAGAAAATTTCTTAATTTTTTTTAGGCAAACTCCGTATTTATGTCGAACTATATAAGGTAATTATAGGTGATATATTAAGGTAAAATATACATCAATTAGTCAAGTCAAGACATCAAAACGTGTATGAAGAACACGTATCAGATATTTATTGATTTGATATAAACAATAAAGTGTAAATAAAAGTGTAAATAAATCTTCTTTCATATTTCTACTACATTACAACCCAATATTTTTTATGAGAGAGAGCATGGCTATGTTTCTAACTATCTGAAAACGACTGGACTACTATGTAGTATGTCACACTTTCTACTTTGTTTGTATCTTGCATTTCTCCATTAAATAATCGAGAGGACTTTACAGAAATATTATTTAACACAGATATGTACTTATCAGTACTTTGGTTGTTCCATATTAGGTTATTGATTTTAAATTCTTACAAAAGTTTTAGTGCAACTAATTATAGGAGTCCGGAACCCAATTGTGGTTCTTTTGGACTCAAACTACATTAATAACTGTAAAAAAAAAAATTACCTTTCTATATATAACGTCCAAATACAAGACGCTATATCTTAACGGCAAAAGTTACCATTAAGGTATAGCGTCTTGTAGTTGGACGCTATATAGTCTGACGATTTGACTGACATATATAGCGTGCTGAATTTTTACGCTATACATATAGCATACAAAATCAGCACGCTATACCCTTGATTATGATGAAACTTTGAGAGATTTTCTGAGGACTCTGGATGAATACCGTGAATATCTTGTAATCAAAATGTTGGATATGTACGTCAATGTCGAAGACGTTCCCAACAATGAGGTTGCCGGACAGGTTCTGGATAACCCCCAGTCATCGGGTGGTTATTCTGGAGCAGTTTTGCCGGACAGGTTCCGGATGAAAGATTTTCCTTGATTTAAACTTATCACCGCCTGCTTTACATAATTCACAAGACGAGCGGTAAACTTCAATTTTTCTTTGTGTTACGATGTGCATTTTTGTAGTATTGAATTTGTATTAACGCTCATACATTTAACAGGGGGTACCGACTGGATATGAATTTTACAAATTATGAACCCAAGCATAGCTTTGGTGTGTTGGATCATGGTGGTCCATCCGGTAGTCATCACCTAAATGAAAATGCCCATCACGGAATTTCATCACATTACGACTTGTAAGTGAAGTGATACAACTATATGGAAAGTATTTATTAAATTCAGTATCTTATTATTTTGCTGATTGTGCAGTGAAAACGAGCAAGTTGAACCAAATGTACTCACTCAATTGCCCGAAGACGACGTATTAAATCGGGATCTGGCAGATGCACAGAGTGAGGAAGAGAACAGTGATTACGAAAACAATGCTGATGAATCTGGAGATGAGACACCCTTTCCTCGTGAAGATGGTGATGAGGAGGATGAGAAGGAAGGACCTGATTTGATGAGAGAGTATGCTCCAACCCCCCCCCCCCTAGACGAAGAGTGTACGAGTCCCAAGTGCCGTTTCATTCAAGGGAGATTCCTTACCTTGATAACTTGCCAAGCATGCCGGATGTGGAAGCTCTCACAAGGGATTTTAATGAAATTCGGACAGCAATGTGGGATGAGTCTAGACCAACGGTGCTGGCAAAGGGCATGCTTTTTCCTGATAAAGCGCGCGTAAGCAGGCTTGTAAAATGCACAACGTGAAAGAGTGTCATGAGATGACTGTATGGGAGTCAAGTCCGGTTGTATACAAGGTTGTTTGTCGCAGGTGGTTTTAGCCATGTCATTGGATGTTGCGTGCAAGCAAGAAGAAGATAGGTCTGTGGAAAGTGGGTAAATACATTCCCACCCACACATGCGAAATGGACACATTCAACGGGTATCGCTTCAACTTGGATATTGACTTGATTTCTCTTGTTCTTATTCCATACATCGAAGCGTCCATAAGGTATAAAATCAAAGAGTGCATTACAGCAGCCCACCAGGAACATGGCCATACCATTACTAAAAGAAAGGCATATCTCGGGCGCAAACGAGCGTTTGAAATAGTCTATGGTAACTGGAATAAGTCATTTGCAGATCTGCCTAGGTACATGGCTGCACTACAGCAGTTTAACCTCAGGACGGTTGTTGAATCGAAGCTTGAGCAGAGTCCGGGTAAACCATCGTTACTGTGTTAGGCACTTTAAAGCCAATTTCCAGAAGGCATATCCCAACAAGGATCTGCATGATTTAATGTGGATGGCAGCAACAGACCACCAACAGCATAAATTTCGGAGGCACATCGAATATATCAGGCAAGAAGACGGGGCAACCTATCGTTAGTTAATGCGACATGACCCTAAATCGAGGGAATAATGTACATACTGTAAATGAATCTACAAGGTTATGCTCTTGTGGGAAATGGTCCATCTACCACATGCCTTGCTCACATGCCATCAAGTGCTTTCAACAAGTTGGTTTATGTGCAACCAACTATGTTGATCAACAATATAGTGTTGCGAAGTACCTAAACACATATATTTAGTTTGTTTTACAATTTAAATTCTTAATTTTTAATTATTTAATTGTACAAAATATATATACCTATTGGGTTCCAGGCTCGATATTTGAGGCCAGTAGCACCAAACTATCATGAATAATTATGTGTGTCAAATTCAATATTTTTATTATTTTGTGTGTGTGTTTTTTTACAATTTAAATTCTTAATTTTTAATTATTTAATTGTACAAAATATATATACCTATTGGGTTCCAGGCTCGATATTTGAGGCTCAGTAGCACCAAACTATCATGAATAGTTATGTGTGTCAAATTTAATTTTTTGATAATTTTGTGTGTGTTTTATAATTTAAATTCTTAACTTTTAATTATTTAATTGTACANTCTACCAGTATAAGAAATGCTTAAACTACAGGGATTCTACGCTAAAATACTCTACAGTTTACTACGCTAAAAGGTTCTAGATTTTACTACGCTAATAAATAATCTAAACTAAATATAAACAACAAATACATTTTAATCACATAACATTCACAAAAATACATATAACATACTAGTTTCGCAAATAAATCACAAAACGACATGGAAACACTAATATCTAAATCCGGATATTAACATAAAAAATTATTTCTCGATTTTACATTTTTTTTAGAACACTAATATCTAAGTCCGGATAAATATAACATACTAGTTTCGCAAATAAAACACAAAACGACATGGAAACACATTCAATCAACTAATATGCATTATTATACAAGTTTCGACATAAACTAAATCGAAATACCTCGATGTAGTGTTTTGTGTGAAAATTTGAGTCCGAAGGAGTGAAACCACAATAATACGATGATCTACTGACTACTACAATGTGGGACCTACCTTCTTAACGTTTTGTGTGACGGGAGGGGACCACATTTTTTTTAAACACAACGGGGGGGGGGGGGAGGGGGGACCAGAAACAAGATTGAAGTAAAAAAATGAGGGGAGGGCTCGTTCTGGTCGGGAAAGAAGACGAAGGGGATTTTGTAATCAGGGGTATAGCGTGCTGATTTTGTACGCTATATGTATAGCGTAAAAGTTCAGCACGCTATATATGTCAGTCAAATCGTCAGGCTATATAGCGTCCGAATACAAGACGCTATACCTTAACGGCAAAAGTTACCGTTAAAGTATAGCGTCTTGTATTTGGAAGTTATATATAGAAAGGTAACTTTTTTTTTACACTTATTAATGTACTTTGAGTCCAAAAAAACAACAATTGGGTTTCGGACTCCTAATTATAGAATGTATTTTAGAGTATCTGAAAACTTGGAGTTTTTCAAACAGCCGTTCCTTTCTCATCTCATCAAAACTCTGTTGATTGACAGTAGCCTTTTCATTTATCAGATAGAAATAAAAATTGTTGGCTCTACCTTCTAAGCAGGGGCGGATCTAATACTTATAAATGTCTTTAAAAAATAATCAGATATTAGTACAAGCCCCCTTACCAATCTTTATAAGCAATGATAAATTTATATTGCATATCATAGTGCCCGCGACCACCGAATCCTAGGTCCGCCTCTGATTCTAAGCATTAGTATTCAGTAGTGAGGAAATTCAGATTTATTTCGTGTGTTTCAATTGTGGTTTAAGCATATATTTTCATGTTGTAGATCAATGTCATACAGAGGCGGCCCGACCAATTTCGTGGCGTAAAGCCAAAATTTACGAGGGGCTTTAACTTTTTTATTAATAAAAAATATTTTATTTTTATTTAAAGTCTATTTTTCTAACTTTTTTAGATGCAAAGTTATTGTTAATTTTTTATAATCAATTTCTCTTAATAAGTCTTTCTCAATTGACAATATAGCTAATTAGTTTAATATCTTTGAGACATTGTTGATCTTAGGTAAGATTTTATCAATTTTAATTTTGATACACTTTTGTCCTCTGAAGCAACGGTAATAGGAGTTATTAATATTATTCTATAAGTAATAATATAGGCATTTAGAAAATAATTAAATCTTTTTATTTGATTGAGTATATCAATTAAATTGTTATCTTCTAATGGTACTATTTTTCCTTGATATTTTTAATTCAGAAAATAAATCTAAACTATCAATATTGGGTTGATTATTATGATTTAAGGAGCATTCAAGATGAAGGAAATATTTTTTTAAATTTCCATCATCTAGCGATCTCAGTTTTTACCGCTAAATAGAGAACTAAAAATATTTTCATATGCCTCTAAGTGTTCAAATCTATTTTAAAGTAAAAAAAACAAGCTTGTCTACTGCTCTCTCCGGTCCATAATAAGTGACTTTTTTGGCTTTATTTTGGTCCAAAATAAGTGTCTTTTATATAATCGAGAAGAAATTAACTTTATGATTCCAAAATTTGCCCTTATTTACATATCTCAACATGTCAAGTTAACAACATATAAAATTTAATTAAGGATAATTCAGTCAAAATACATTTTTGTTCTAGGAGTCAGTATTTTCTTAAGGGGCACAACAAAGGTTAAAAAGTCATTTATTATGGACCAGAAGGAGTATGTATAAAAAATAATTAACTCTAAAGGACTCTCCGAGAGATTTTGAGATTTCACTATTAACATTCTCCTCAAGGTGTTTCTTCCTATATATTACACGTTTCTTATAAACTTCGAGTTCGATATTAATTTCAAATGAATATTTCCTTGGCAGAAATCAAAACACAGTTGCAAATCCTTCATCTCTTTATTTGTTAAATAAAGAAATCAAACTTTTTCACTTCACATAACTCTTTTTAAAATTTATATATAACCTATTAGGTGTAAAAAAAAAAAATGGGGCCTCCACAAATATGAGGCCTAAAGTAGTTGCTTTAACTGCTTTATGGACAGGCCGCCTATTGTTATAAAAATTGACGTACAGCCAAAATTTTTAATTTATGAATTATGGATCATATATCATAATCATTTTTCCTTATAATTGAGTTCTCAATAAATTATTCGTACATGTTAAATGAATTTTTTAATATAAATATAAAATTTAAGTCCAAATTATTGAGTTCGATCGAATACATAACTGTATCGGTAGCTCCACCAAGCATACATAAGAACTGTTCATGCATTCTTGGGTAGAAGGAGGATGAGGTGGTCCTCCATTTGTTCAATGCATAAAAGTGAGAGCATGTGGAGACAGTTGCAAAACAAACAAAAGAGACATTTCCCCTTATATTTAGGGTGCATTGTCTATACATATAAGAGACACTGCCACACCCTTCAACTGTTAGTCTCACCAATGGACAAATTTAAAAATAGTCAGATTTACAACTGGTCGTTCAAAAATAGCTCAGTTTTAAAAGTAATCGAAATTTAGCCACTTTTCATGTAAAGATAAATCTGAGCGAAAATACTGTTCAAAACCCGAAAAATACCCCAGTATATTATGCTGGAGTTCCAGCATAAGTATACTTGGACTCCAGCATATTATACTGGAGTTCCAGGATAAGTATGCTGGAACTCCAGCATAATATGATGGAGTTCCAGCATAAGTACACTAGAACTCCAACATAATATACTGGAGTTCCAGCAAGTATACCGGTCCAGCATAATATACTAGAGTTTGGAGCACCGGTGCTCCATTCTCCAGTATATTATACTGGAGCCAGCAAAGTATACCGGTCTAGCATAATATGCTGGAGTTCATACATAGGTGCACCGAACTCCAATATATTATGCTGGACCGCTCTCTGTTGCAGCACAATAATTGCTATTTTTCATTGACTTGGTAAACGCTGACTATTTTTGAATGACCAGTCCGAAAACTGGCTATACCGTGCTATTTTGACATGGGAATCCTATGTGAGTCCAAGCAATTATTAATCTTCTTTGTAGAACCAACAAAATTTAAGCTATATACATTACTTGGCAGCATGGTGCACTAAACTACCGTTATACGCGATTTTAAGGGAAGAGCCGAATCACAAAGATTTATTGTACGTAGCCTTACCCTGCATTTCTGCAAGAGACCGTTTCCATGACTTAAGTTACATACATTAATCGTGTCAAAACAACTGTTAGAAATTTCAAAGAGCCACAAACTTATAAAACTGCATAACAAGGAAATTAACCCCACCCTTGTCTCTTTAATATGTTCATTTTATTTTTAATTATTCTTGTTCAACTATACTAGCTAGTTTTACTTAGTTATTGAAGAATTTAAGGGGAAAGCAGTAAGTTTTGAAATGGGCTGTCAAAAAGAGGTAACTTAATAGTTGTAACTTGTAACGGGTATATAATTCTTGCTTATAAATGCTAGTATATACTTTTTAATTGTTTTCATTCATTCGAATTCGAGCTCTTTTATGAGAATTGTTAGGCAGTTCCTCTCCCTTAAGACTTAATCAACTTATTTACTAATTTCTGTTTCTTACACATACGCTAGGTGAGGCATATATCATACCAAAATACGATCGACAAGTTATTTAACTGCAAAATCCACGTTTCTATGTCAAGGTGTTTAAATCGATTATAATAGACTTATAGACTGTTTGGCCAAGCTTCTCCCAAGGCCAAAAGTGTGACGACCCAAAGGGTCATCACTTGTTTTCTGTTTTCTCTCTCATCTATGCTTCCGAGGCCTTGAAAACCTCATTTTTTACTTGCCTCGATTTGCGTGCGCAGTCCGGGCGCGTAGCCGGAAAGCTTAAAAATGAATTCTGTGTAAAAATTGATGAATTTTGATATTAATATGATTAAAGTTGACTTTGGTCGACATTTTGGGTAAACGACCCCGGGCTCGTTTGGTCAAAACACGAGGTTCGGACCAAATTCATATTACCCATTCCCCCACGAGCCCGGATATACAATTTGTTTTCAAATTCGACCCCAAAACGAGGTCTAAATCAAAGAAAATTGAAAAGCCCTAACTCTACCCATTTTCCCCAATTTCAACCCTAGATTACATGATTTGAGCTTAGGAATTTGATAAATGATGATGGAAAATGAAGGAGACAAGTTAAACAATACTTACCCAAGAAGCTTTGATGAAGAAATGCCCTAACAATCGCCTAGAAGCTTTGGAGAAGAAAGGGTTCGTGTATTTTTTGAATGAAACCCGACACTGTTCGGTTTTTATGACTTAAAAATCGCTGGGTGAAATTACCCTACGCGTTCGCGACAGTAGGGTCGCATTCGCGAAGGGCAGAAATTGACAACCATCGCGTTCGCGAGTGGAGAAGTGCGAACGCGAAGAGGAAAAATTCTGGGGTCCAAAGTTTGGCCTACGCGAACGCGTGAGGCCTTACGCGAACGCGCTGAAGGGGGACCGCAGACTTACGCGAACGCGAGTACAGTTACGCGAACGCGAAGGAGGAGAATCTAAGGCATCGCGAACGCGAAGAAGGAAATGCCCGGGCACCTATTGCAGAATTTCTGCAACTTTTTCTAAGTTCTAAAACTTCCCGGAACACCTCCGAAACACTCCCGAGCCCTCGGGGCTCCTAACCAAACACACACACTAACTCGACAATATCCTACAAACTTCAGCGTGCAATCAAATCGCCAAAATAACATCGAAAACAAGGAATCAAACCTCAAAATCATCACTTTTTCATCAAACTTCATAAACTTTCATTTTTAGATATTTAGGTCCGAAACACGTCAAATGACGTACGATTTCAACCAAATTACACAGAAACATCTTAAACCATATATAATACATGTACCGGGCGCCGAAACCAAAATACGGGCCCGATACCAATACTTTCTAATCCATTTTCATTTCAAATTTCCATATTAATTCCAGAAAAACAATTTCTTTTAAAAATTCATTTCTCGGGCTCGGAACCTCGAATTTCTATTCCGGGCATACGCCCGAGTCCCATATTTTTCTACGGACCCTCCGGGACCGTCAAATTACGGGTCCGGGTCCGTTTACCCAAAATGTCGACCAAAGTCAACTTTAATCATATTAATATCAAAAATCATCAATTTGTACACATAATTCATTTTTAAGCTTTCCGGCTACACGCCCGGACTGCGCACGCAAACCGAGGCAAGTAAAAAATGAGGTTTTCAAGGCCTCGGAAGCACGGAATGAGAGAGAAAATAGGTGATGACCCTTTGGATCGTCACATTCTCCACCTCTAAAACAACCGTTCGTCCTCGAACGGACAAAAGAAAGAAGTACCTGAGTCGGGAAATAGATTTACTTGAGTTGGAGTCGAATTCGAGAGGGAAAGCGGTCGTTGTGGATTGATTTAGCCGTGGAAGTCTTATTTGCTAATAAGACTCCACTCCTATTCCCTCAAGCCAAAGTTAGACCAAACACTTACCTCAACTTCCACGGCTAAATCAATCTACAACGACCGCTTTCCCTCTCGAATTCGGCTCCAACTCAAGTAAATCTATTTTCCGACTCAGGTACTTCTTTCTTTTGTCCGTTCGAGGACGAACGGTTGTTTTAGAGGTGGAGAATGTGACGATCCAAAGGGTCATCACCTATTTTCTCTCTCATTCCGTGCTTCCGAGGCCTTGAAAACCTCATTTTTTACTTGCCTCGATTTGTGTGCGCAGTCCGAGCGCATAGCCGGAAAGCTTAAAAATGAATTCTGTGTAAAAATTGATGAATTTTGATATTAATATGATTAAAGTTGACTTTGGTCGACATTTTGGGTAAACGGACCCGGACCCGTAATTTGACGGTCCCGGAGGGTCCGTAGAAAAATATGGGACTAGGGCGTATGCCCGGAATCGAAATCCGAGGTCCCGAGCCCGAGAAATGAATTTTTAAAAGAAATTGTTTTTCTGGAATTAATATGGAAATTTGAAATGAAAATGGATTAGAAAGTATTGGTATCGGGCCCGTATTTTGGTTTCGGCGCCCGGTACAGGTCTTATATATGGTTTAAGATGTTTCTGTGTAATTTGGTTGAAATCGGACGTCATTTGACGTGTTTCGGACCTAAATATCTAAAAATGAAAGTTTATGAAGTTTGATGAAAAAGTGATGATTTTGAGGTTTGATTCCTCGTTTTTGATGTTATTTTGGCGATTTGATCGCGCGCTGAAGTTCGTAGGATGTTGTCGAGTTAGTGTGTGTGTGTGGTTAGGAGCCCCGAGGGCTCGGGAGTGTTTCGGAGGTGTTCCGGGAAGTTTTAGAACTTAGAAAAAGTTGCAGAAATTCTGCAATAGGTGCCCAGGCATTTCCTTCTTCGCGTTCGCGCCCTCTCTCCCGCGTTCGCGATGCCTTAGATTCTCCTCCTTCGCGTTCGCGTAACTGTACTCGCGTTCGCGTAAGTCTACGGTCCCCCTTCAGCGCGTTCGCGTAAGTCCTCACGCGTTCGCGTAGGCCAAACTTTGGACCCCAGAATTTTCCTCTTCGCGTTCGCACTTCTCCACTCGCGAACGCGATGGTTGTCAATTTCTGCCCTTCGCGAATGCGACCCTACTGTCGCGAACGCGTAGGGTAATTTAACCCAGCAATTTTTAAGTCATAAAAACAGAACAGTGTCGGGTTTTATTCAAAAAATACACGAACCCTTTCTTCTCCAAAGCTTCTAGGCGATTGTTAGGGCATTTCTTCATCAAAGCTTCTTGGGTAAGTATTGTTTAACTTGTCTCCTTCATTTTCCATCATCATTTATCAAATTCCTAAGCTCAAATCATGTAATCTAGGGTTGAAATTGGAAAAAATGGGTAGAGTTAGGGCTTTTCAATTTTCTTTGATTTAGAGCTCGTTTTGGGGTCGAATTTGAAAACAAATTATATATCCAGGCTCGTGGTGGAATGGGTGATATGAATTTGGTCCGAACCTCGTGTTTTGACCAAGCGGGCCCGGGGTCGATTTTTGGAATTTTGGGAAGAAGGCTTAGAAAATTATATTTAGGCACTGGGTTTGATTTGTTTAGCTTATATTAATGTTGTAAAGTCGTTATTTCATAGATTTGATTGAGTTGGAGCCGAATTCGAGAGGGAAAGCGATCGTTGTGGATTGATTTAGCCGTGGAAGTTGAGGTAAGTGTTTGGTCTAACTTTGGCTTGAGGGAATAGGAGTGGAGTCTTATTTGCTAATTGCTACTTGTCGAGTACGGTGTATAGGCATAGTGACGAGTATCTATACACTGGTGTCGAGCATGACCGTGAGTCCTGAATTGCTAAATTATCGAATTCTTAATTGTTGTTTATGAGGCCTTGGTTGGAAATCTTTAACACTGAGCCAGTAATTGTTGAGACTGAGTACCGATTTAATTGTGTTAAGTAGAAATTGAATAAGTTTGGTTATAGCTGGATCTCCCTTGCCGGGATATTTTATTATATTATCTTGTTCCCTTGCCGGGATAGTTTATTATATTATCTTGTTCCCTTGCCGGGATAGTTTATTATATTATCTTGTTCCCTTGCCGGGATTATTTTGTGTATCGTGTTGAAAGAAATGGGATCGTGTGGCACGCCGACCACGAGTTATTATGAAATGGGAGCGAGTGGTACGCCTACCACGTGATATTATGAAATGGGATCGAGTGGTACGCCTACCACGTGATATTATGAAATGGGATCGAGTGGTACGCCTACCGCGTGATATTATGAAATGGGATCGAGTGGTACGCCTACCGCGTGATGTTATGAAATGGGATCGAGTGGTACGCCTACCACGTGATATTATGAAATGGGATCGAGTAGTATGCCTACCACGTGATATGAGGAAATGGGATCGTGTTGCACGCCTGCAACGAGAGGGCATTGAACAAGTGAAAGTGGTTTGTTTTCCCTTATTCTGTGTTAGAAGAGATCAGATGTAGTTTCTTTTAGTATTCCTGATTTCCTGTTTTATCTGCTACCCCATAAGCATGTTCCCCTCCCAGTTTTAACTGTTTACCTTCCGCTATTATTTTGTTGTACTTGTATATATATTTGCACAGGTTTATCTGGTAGTCTGGTCTAGCCTCGTCACTACTTCGCCGGGGTTAGGCCAGGCACTTACCAGCACATGGGGTCGGTTGTGCTGATGCTACACTCTGTGCATCTTGTTGCACAGATCCAGGTGTTGGGGCACCATTTGAGTAGCAGTAGCATTCTGGGAGCGAGCTTTCAGTCCAGGGGCATTCGAGGTAGCCTTGCTGACGTCCGCAGGCCCGGAGTCCCTTTCTATTTTATTCAGTTTGTTATCATTTGTACTGAAGCAGACAATCTTATGTTTCATTCAAACCTTGTGTTTAGTATTCTCTAGACGTTCGTGAGTATTGTGACACCAGTCTTGGGTAGAGGATTTTGTTAAACTTCCGCATTTCTTTCAGTTAATCATATTTGAGACTTCCGCTTATTTATTAAATGCTTTATTATTCCTAATATTATCAAGGTTCGCTAAAAGAGGTAATTGATGATTGGCTTGCCTAGCTCCTATTAGTAGGCGCCATCACGACTCCCGAGGGTGGAAAATCCGGGTCGTGACAAAAAGTGTCTTATCAAATCAAAAAATACTTTTTTGTTCTTCAACTTGAGGTGTTTAGACAAGCTTTTTGAGTGAAAAAACTATTTTTGGATAGAACTAGAAACAGTTTTTGAGAAGAAAAAAAAATTAGTTTCTCCAACAGAAAAAACAGTTTTGATTTTTTTTTCATACTAAAAATATCCTTAGCAAAATATTATATATAGCAAAATACCCTTACTTAGTTTAAACTATCAATAATAGATAATGACTTTTGGGATGAAATTTTATATTTGTTGAATAATTTTTTGATATATTTAAATCATCTTGAAAGAATAAAGTACTTTCCAATTTTTTTTAAATTAAGTAAAACTTAATTCTTGTCTTGAATAATAAATATTTGTAATTATGTATCTACGTACTCATATAATATTAACTATTAAGTAAATCTCTTTATGTCTTTATTCGTAATTTGATACTTAAAAGCAGTTTTTGAAAAGCTTGACCAAACACAAATTTGCTTAAAAGTGATTTTCAAATTAATTAGCCAAACACGTGCTTTTTTCCAAAAAGACTTTTTTGAAAAGAACTTTTGGAAAAAACACTTGTCAAAATAAGCTGATTTTTCTAGTTTGACCAAATAGGCTATTACTGGATTGTTTGAGATCATTTAGAAGCTCCTCAGTTAATCTAGGAGTTACACCATCATTATATAAACTTAAGCTCTATACATATAATCTGAATACTATAGAGTGGATATATATATATATATATATATATATATATATATATATATATATTATTGAACTATTTGGAATTGAACATAGTTGATTAATTGATTGATAAATAGATTTATAGAAGCTCAACGATCAGTGTCACTAAAAAAAAGTGAAAGTGTGTTATTTCTCAAGTATTGACTTAAATTCTGATGTTGTATCCTCTTCGTCTTCTTCTTTTACTATATTTCCGTAGAAGGAAGAAAGGTGCTTTATATTAATTTTTTTCCTGTTTACCTACGCTAAAAAATTCAATAACTTGGCAATTTATACTTGTTTATGGTTTTGTTGGGTCAGTGTACTATAAGTAGTTGAAGATAAAATGACCAGTCGTGCAAGGGGAGCAAATATTTGGAGACTTTTTGACAATCTAATAATATCCTAACCTATTGCCAATCATAAATTCAACAAATTAAATGATCATGTACTTGCACAAGTTGATTGACATATCTCCTTATGACTCATGCTCCAAACACCACGAACAAGGAACCCCTCCTCCTTACTTGGCAGATTTAATTTTTAATTATTGGTCCAATTCTAATACTTATTCTTTGCTTAAAAAAATTAATATAAAGCTGTAAAGTTTAGAAATGGGCAGTCGCTGTTAACTTAATAGTTTTAACTTGTAACGGGTATATAATTCTTGCTTATAAATGCTAAATATACTTATTAATTGTCCTGCATTCATGCTGTTTTATTTATGAGAGCTGTAAGGCACTCCTTTTCCATCAAGACTACAAATTTCTGTTTGTTTACCTGTATAGGTAAGACAAATTATATCCAAAATACAAAGAATGTGTCAAAACATATCATTTTTACTTCTTATGTACAAGTTCGCCACGGACAGGCTAAAAGTTCTTAACTACTACTATACACAGTATTCTACCTCAAGAGATATTTGAAAAGATTACAGCAGAGATATTATATTGGACGTTTGAGATTAATTATTTTTTGAAGCGCTTAAGTTAATCTAGGAGTAACATTTTTTGGTCTAATATGATAAGTGTGTATCAAGAAGTGAATGATCATCTTAACAATTGGAGAACAATAATGAAAGTTTCTTTGAAACGACCCTAATCAGTAATCAAATTGTATGAATCCTTCTGCTCACATAAAATGTGTGTGTTAAGATTGTTGGCAGTAATTAGGTGATCTAATTTAAACGCCAAGTAATTAGCAGTTAGCTGTGTTTCGGTAAAAGTATTCCTTGTTTTGATAGACCTTCGGCTCAACAAAAGCCTTTCCAAAATAGATTTGATGAATACAAGGGTAAAAAACTATGGTGGGATATTAATTAAGTACCATGATAACAGTATCAGTCATGCATGGGAGGCCCCTGCAAAGTGCAAAATATATAGTAGCTTTCGAGTTTGGAGACTTTTTGACAACCTAATAAGTAATAACCTAACCTATTGCGAGCATAAATTCAACTGATCATGTACTTGCACAAGTCCATGACATATCTCCTAATGAGATTTAAAAATACTCTGTTCCGTTATCTATATTTGCATGTATGTGAGTCAATTTTGTCAATATTTATTTTTTGCAATGGCTAAAAATATAATTTCTCTTTTTTTCTTCTTCCTGTTAAACACCTTTAAAAGATGTATTTGGATTGGTATTTTTTGAGCCCAATGACACGTAGGAATTAAGAAGTGGTATAGTAGGAAACTAAGTAGTTCTTTGTAGAAAATATTAACAGCTGTTACAGTTGTACTTGATGGATATAGAGTAGTACTTAGTTAGTTACATAATTAGTTAGCTAGGACTACGTTAGAAGATAGCTAGTTGTGAAGTAGTATAAATAGGCATGTACATACACATTGTAATCAAGATTGAAGAAATACAATTGAGTCTCTCTCTCTCTCTCTCTCTCTCTCTCTCTCTCTCTCTGTAACCGACTCAAGCTCCAGCTTCATTTTCCTATTAGAGCCACCAATCGGTGGAGTTTTGAGATGAAGAATGAGCAATTGAGAACAATCGATGACCGGAGAATGATATTCCGAACATAGCAAACCCTAATTTCTGCCATTGTTGTGTTGTCCGGAGCTTCTTCTTTCTTCACAAGTTTTTGTTTTTCCTTTTTGTGATCCCAGAGTTAGTTCAATTTCTGGAACCCTAAGCTCCTTGTAGCTGCAGTTGCAAATCGCTCTAAGCATTTCTGGTAATTTTGTGCAAATGTCGACTGACACTGAAGATTCGACACCTACAACTGGAGATCCAGTCGAAGGATTCACCGATATTCACACAAGGAATCCTATGTATCTACATCCATATGATATTCTAGGTTGTATCCTAATCCCTCAACAGTTAACTGGCATAGAAAATTATACTGCATGGAGTAATTCTATGAAGGTTGCATTGTTAGCAAGAAATAAATTAGGGTTTATTGATGGTAGCTGTCGAAAGGAACATTACAGAGGAGACCTAGTATATGAATTGGATAGGTGCAATGCTTTTGTCCTGTCATGGATCGCCAATTCAGTATCAAGGGAACTAAGAAATGGATTGATGTATTCTTCTAATGCTCATAAGGTTTGGATGGACTTGAAAGAGCGTTTTGATAAAAGAAATCTTACACGAGTTTATCAGTTACATAGGGAAATCTACACAATGACATAAGGAACTTCTACTATATCTGAATACTTCTCTAAGTTCGTAATGTTTGGGATGAATACCTTTCATTAGTTCCACTGCCTGGGAGTGACAAGGCTTATGCAGATCATATGGAACAACAGAAGCTGATGCAATTTTTAATGGGCTTAAATGAGATATATGCACAGTCACACACTCAGATTTTGATGACAGTTCCAAGTCCATCACTGAACCAAGCCTACAATATCCTCATGCAAGACAAAAACCAACGAATGCAACCCAATATGATAACACAATGTGTTCAGTAATCACAAAATTTGGACTTGAATGACCCTACAGCTCTTGCTGCTATGCAGAACAACAGGTTTAAGAAACCAATTAGATTGTACTGTGATTATTGCAATATGAAAGGACACAAAAGGGAGAATTGTTACATATTTATTGGGTATCCACCCAATTTTAAGGCTAACAAGAAGAAAGGTTTTGAGAGGCCACAACAGTTTGGAACCAACAAAGGACCTTCAGTTAACATTGCCAATTACTTGTGGCATTCAGTTGCATCAGGCTCCAATATCTCTGCTCAGCCATCTACTCAGTATATGCCAATGCCTACTTTCACTCCTAAACAGTATCAATAGATCCTACAGCTGATCAACAAGCCAGTACCCTCACAGGAATCAGTTGCTAATATGGCTGGTATATCTAATTGCTCTAGCGTTAGTTTATCTTGAGGCACTGAATCCATTCTATGGGTGGTTGACACAGGGGCAACACATCACATGGTTTCTAGCTTGAATATGTTGCTAAATCCTGAACTAATTACACTTAATGCTAGCAAAGTTCATTTACCAAATGGTCATGCGACCTCTGTTATACATGTTGGTTCAGTTTCACTGTTTAATGATGAACTAACAAATGTCCTCTATGTCCCCCTTTTAAAATATAACCTTTTGTCTATCTCAAAACTAACCAAACAACTGCAGTGTTGTGTGGGTTTTTATCCTGATTTTTGCATCTTTCACGACCTTTGCAC
The DNA here is from genome assembly GCF_001879085.1 of Nicotiana attenuata. Classification (NCBI taxonomy): domain Eukaryota; kingdom Viridiplantae; phylum Streptophyta; class Magnoliopsida; order Solanales; family Solanaceae; genus Nicotiana; species Nicotiana attenuata. The sequence goes on from NC_031989.1 coordinate 8,731,318, forward strand.
TGGCAAGGAGAAGGGGATTGGTAAGGAAAAGGATGGTCTATACTTACTTCAACTTACCAAGAAGCTATCACCTGTCAAAGCATCTGTTCCCAGTGCTTCAGTTTTCCCTGTGTCTTCTTAACATTGTTTCTTTTTTGCTCAATCTAATCAATTCTCTATGTGACACCAGAGATTTGGTCATGCACCAGCTGCTGTTCTTCAGAAAAATCCGTTTTTACAAAGTCACTTGTCCCATAAAAGAGTCTTTGTCTTGTGCACTTTGTCCTTTGGCAAGACAAACTAGGTTTTCATTTCCTACTAGTACTTCTAAAACCGTCTCTCCTTTTGAGCTTGTACATATGGATGTGTAGGGTTCATATAGACAATGTACTTACAATGGTTATAGATATTTTTTACTATTGTTGATGACTATTCTAGAATGACTTGGGTTTATTGGATGAGAAGGAAAAGTGATGCATTTTTTTAAGTGATGGCTTTCTGTGGCAACCTCTTTTTCACCACCAATTTAATTAATACATACTATCTTCAAGATGAAAGAGAGTTGGTTTTGGGTGGATCAATAAGAAACCCAAGTAGCAATTTTATAGAGCCCCACAAAATGACACTTGCTTTTATCAATATAAAGTAGGCAAGCAGCCAATCATGCCTCATTTATTCGAATAATTGATGAAATACGTATTCCTATAGATACTGTTACTTTTTAGAGCCGCACAAGTAATTTTGAATTAGGATTTTGCTTATCAATATTGCGCATTGTTAATTTTTCAAACTTTCTTCATGTTATTGACCGCACAAAATAATTCTTGAGTTTTTTGTTAGAAAATCTTTCACCCAAAAGGGTACTCGATGTAAAATATTTTACATCCAAGTAGATAGAGGCTAAATATGTAAAAAGGTTTAAAAAAAACAAAAAAATAAAGGGCAGCAAGTGAACAAAGCATCTCGGGTTCACATAGGATGCGGGGTAGGGCCACACTCCAAGAAATGTGGTATAGATAGTCTACTCTAATGCAAGCATTATTGGCCGCTTCCACGGCTCTAAAATGCACTGGAATACCATGGCCAAATAGTCAAAATATAGTACTATAGGGACAGAACTTAAAGAATGCCAAACATGAAGATCACTTCAAGAAAGATGTGGCTCGTGATCCTTGTCCTGATGTTGATGTTTCATTTTAGGCTCATCTTATGAATTCATCTTTTCTATAGTACATTGAGATTGATGTTTTTCTTGGACATTATTAGATTGAGACTTCTATGAATGAGAAGGAAGTTTTAGATTGTGGGATTTCCTAATACATTTTGGTTCAAATGAAAAACAATCCACAAAAATATCATTATCTCAATATACAAAAGTGATTTCTCTTCTTATGGTCGAAGCTTAGAAGATCAGCAAATTTCTCAAAATTAAGTAGCGCTAGCAAAGTTGAAAAGAAAATGCTGAACAGTCTTAGTATGCTCAATTATTGAAGTATGTTTTTAATCATTATTAAGTAGAGAAAAATAGGATTGCACTTTTGGACACAGATTAATAGTAAAGAATTGAGTTAATAACAAGGATGGGACTCTTAACGAAGCGTGATTGTTAATAACTCAGAATATCCTAAGTCCTAACTATGAGTTATAAAGAAACTAGTTGGGACTCGTTTATTAAGCATTCCACGTGCTATGTTTCTGTAATGATTATCCAGTACGTAGTAGGGACTTCAAGTGTAATGAAATTTCTAAAGCCCATATGATTTAACAATGGGAACGTTTGCAATATACAAGGGAAGTAACACATTTGCCTGTCGGCTAAAAATTATATATTTGCTAGCTAAATATACAAAAATATGTATATTATATATATATATATATATATATATATATATTGCCGGCTATTATTTTTAGGAGCAGCTATACCATATATTTTGCCGAAACCCAGAATTTTCAAATTTACTATCGGTTTAAATCTATTTTTTACGAAATGATAGAACGCAGATGGAAACTCACTCAATCGTATAGCTTGTTTGGCCAAGCTTCTCCAAACTAAAAACACTTTCTCCAAAAAAGTATTTTTTTTTCAAAGTTAAAGTGTTTGGCCAAGCTTTTAAAAGAAATAAAAGTGCTTTTCAGTAGAAACAAAAGCAGTTTTGGAGAAGAAGAAAAAAATAACTTCTACCCAAAAGCACTTTTGAGAAAAATACACTTAAAAACACTTATTAAAAGCTTGGCCAAACACTAATTGCTACTCAAAAGTGTTTTTCAAATTAATTACCCAAACACAAACTGCTTCTCACCAAAAGTACTTCTAAAAAAAGCACTTCTCAAAATAAGCTGATTTTAGAAGCTTGGCCAATCAGGCTATTAGCCATCTTTGTAATTGGACAAAGACCTTTTGTAGTGAGCAGATTTAGGGAAATTACAGAAACGTGCCTGATGGATTTTCACATTAGGGACAGATGGATGTAGCCACAATAATAGTGAAGATTGAAGAAAGTAATATCTCTATAGCTACTCAGCAGTAGTAATACTTTTTCTTTTTGAATTTGAAAGGAGGTGTTCTACTTCCTTTAACAGGAATGTCCGCTTCATTCTTTTAGTCAGTAGAAAGCAAAATTGAAGACACAATGACTCACTTGAGGCATGATCAAGATCAACTACTGCATTGTGTTTATGTTAGTGATATCATAAATTAACTATTTCTTCAAGGCTCTCAATATAACTAGTATATTCATCAAGATTAGCTATACCGAGGCATACATAGGAAGAGTAGCCGCACCTTTGAAGTAACAAAAGAAGTTGGCTCTTCCCAATGCCTCTACATCTTGGATGAGAGGGCCCATATTCATGCATACCAACAAGCAAGCTCTCTACATGCTTGTGATGAGAAACCCAAGCAAACAAATTTGCTACAGCATGTAAACCTGCTATTTCACTTGTTCTCTTGCTCGCCAGGACGCCGATATGGCAAGTATCTGTGGTCTTTTGCAGCATTCTTGCGCCTTTTCTTCTCGATATATGCTTCCAGTTTGCCTGATGCTTTGAGTTCCTTGTATTTCTCAACAAGTTTGCGCTGCCGAATTTCAGATTTTTTGAGGTAATAAGGTTGTTTCCCTTGCTTAGCAGCTTCTCTCTCTTTCTTCTTATGCTCTGCCAAAATCTCTCTCTCAGTGTGTTTCAATCCTGCCGATTTCAATTGCTTGTCAATCCAACCAATGCGATTTTTCAGTTCACTTATCTCTTCCGGATCATTTGATTTCCTCATTTGTTTCTTCAGATCCTCTTTTTCTGCTGGAAGATCATCCTCGTAAAGAAAATTGTATCTCTTTTTGAATCCATCTTCGTCAAGCTGGCCACATAAAGACTCAAAGCGAGGGTCACGAGTAACCTTTTTAGGGACTTGGATAATTTCCCTAAATCTGCTCACTGGCTTCTTGCTACTCATCTCCACTGGCCTGTTCTTGTTTGCTCGGCCACTTTTTCCTTCAGAACTAAACTTCCTATACACTGTATCCGACCCATCAGACCGTGCTCTCTGCAATTCCTCAAAGGTCACATCAGCAAGCTCCTCCTCTATCTCCTTCTCCTCCTCATCTTCAGACGAAGATTCATGTTCATCAGAGTCTTCAAATTTGATTTTACTTGAACTTGCAACAGCTGGCCTGTCTTTTCTCATCTCAACAGTTTGATTCCGCTAGAGAAAAACAACTTCAGAACTTCGCTGCACAGAGATGGAGAAGTTAGAGGAGTAAAGAAGAACCTCAACAACAGTAGCATATAACACAAACCACTAATTAAAACAAAAGAATAAGTATTCTGTCCAGTATAGAGAATAAGCCAATGCTAATTCCAGAAAACATGACTGAAATGCAAGTAAACACTTAAATCTAAGTCAATTAATTTTTTCTTTGATGACAATGGTGTTTGATCCAGCTTGCAGCACCTTAAGAGATAGTGCATTCAGTTGAACCAAGTTTTTCCGACAACATACATATTTATATGTGAAAAGCCACTAAAATTTCAACAAATATTTAATTATCAACCCATAATTTAAAAAATACGATGTGACAGTGCTAAGAACTTCAAAACTAGAACTCTTCAAGCTTAAATTCCTGGATCCACCTTTGAGCACCTAGCTCGACTAATCCACCAAGCAGCCTACTAAACCTCCCACAAGCAGAAGTGCCAAGTCTAGACCTACCCACAGAGTGTTGTAAGTAACTAGGAAGTGAGTTTGATATCTCGATGTTACTACTCCTATGCCTCGGGGACTTTAAGTCAATTAATTCAACAGCTAGGATACATTTAAACAGACGAAAAGCAAGATTTTCAAAAGAAAAATTGAAAAGCCAACACAAAATGAAATGCCATTCTGAAACCAAGACAAGTTCTTCGTATCATAATAATGGCAGTCACATTCTATTTCAGCTAATGCAAATAACGCTTAAAGAAAACGACAATAAAGAATGAGTTTTTGACAAATTTCTCATACTTCCTTTAACAGAAGATGCATACATATAATGAAACTGGGTAAGCTTTAAGACACCAATTCACACAAACAAAATCAACAAAAAGCAAAGTTACATCAATCCAATCATCTAATATGAAAAAAACAAAAGAGGAATGCGAAATTTTCACCTTCGGTAAGAGTGGCGTGTATAGAGACTCGAGTTGATGATGTCCTAAGGAGAGAGAGAGAGAGAGAGGGGGTTATAGACAAAAACCCTATTGACGGGTTAGGCTCGGCCCAATTCATATGGTAACAATATACAAGAAATTGCAAAATAAAAAATAAAAAAGGCACAAAAAATTATTCCCCATCAAAATTTTATTTAATTGTATAATTTAATTTAATTTAATTTTGTCTAATAGATTTATCTAGCTGGACAAACGTAAAACTAGACCACCTACAACTCTAGTCGTTTGGTACGATGGAAAGGCAAAATAGTTTTTGGGATAATAATTTAGTACCACTTTATTTCTTGTTTAGTTACTAATCCTGGGATAAGTTATCCCAAAATTAAAATAAGTATTAGAATAACTTATACATGCCAGAGGATGGAATAGATCCCAAGATAAAGCAGCAAAATTGACAGTACCAGAATTAATACAACATACCAATCAGTCAAAACGATAAATATCAAAATAACTAATTTCAGCATAACTTATACATATGAAAAGTATAATAATCTCGGGATAAAGTTTTTGATTAACTTTATGACATGTTTGGTTTGGAATATTAGCTAATTCCGTGATGACTTTTACACTAAGGGGTCATTTGGTATGAAGTATAAGAAGGTATAAGGGTGATATAAAAATTTAATACCACCTTAATACTCTATTTGGTTAGCAAATCAGGTATAAGTTATCCCGGTGTTAATTTTAACATTGGGATAACTTATACCTTATAGAAGGTGGGATAATTAGCACCGGTATAACTTATACCTTCTTCTTAGAAATTATGCAATTGCCATTCTTAATACAACATACCAAACAATAAATAAACAACAATCCCAACATAACTTATCCCAATATAATTTATACCGGCATAACTTATACCGGTATAAATTGTATTCCAACCAAACGACCCCTAAAATAGTAAAATTAGATATCCCATATAGAAGGTGGGATATTTAATCCCGTGGGATATCCCACACTATAGAATATCCTGGGAGATCCCACTATTGTACCAAACAATTCCTTATTGCTATTAGCTTTTCTATGAAAGAAAAAAGATGCCTTACTTACGTCCAAGTATTATACAATGACAATATAAAGAATAAAAATTCGCGCTCAGTGTAAAATGCTAAGTCCATGGCAAATGAGAACAGCACAGAACTAGCGGAGTTCTCTCTTTACATATACAACATAATCCAAAGATTTAATTACATATAGATACAACATAATCAAAAGATTTAACAGTGTCTGCTGCTATTCAGTGCCTCCATCCCTTTGAATGGCCATCCTCCATATAAGGCTCAAGAAAACCTATAAACCGCATATGCAATGGAAATGTCTTAGTCACACCAACTAATTTTGAAATAAGCAAACCTTACTTTTCATTGACATGTAATCTAATGCTCGTGGAAATCTAGTAATCTATGTTAGTCTTATGTGATATATAAAGTAAGCGTAGCCTTGGAGTAACAGTAACTCGAGCCGTGGAAGCAGCCATTAATGCTTGCATTAGGGTAGGCTGTCTAGGGTGCAGCCCTTCCTCCGACCCTACATAAACGCAGGATGCCTTATGCACCGGCTGCCCTTTTTTATGTGATATTTAAACAAATATAGGAACCTTTAGCACTGCGTACGGGTGTATGTACCTTACTTCCATCTTTGGACCACCGTGCACCATAACCATTAGCAACTCTTATCTCAAAAACAACCCCATGTGGGGGAACAATATGCACATTTATCCAACAGCAATGAGTTATTAAATCACTGATGACATCCAGGGCGACCCTATTTTTATCGGAATCTGAAAAAGAAAAAGTTGAGATAGTAGCTTCTTAAGAGGACAAAATAATCGCACAAAGAGGATTCTTGCTAGCAATATGTGATTTTATTTATATTTCCTTCCCCACAACAGAGAGGTGCAACATCTTGTAGAGCGAAAGATTACTCCACCTGAAGGCAAAAAAGTCAGCAGAAATAAAGAGTCCAGCTAAAATGCACCCATGTATAGCACATTATTGGTTTGTCTCATGGGACAGGTGATGCCAGGAATTGGCTTCTAGAAGCACAATGATACTCGCAAAAGAAAATTAAGAAGAAAAATAACAATCATAGCTCAAGCATTAGAATCTCACATGCAACTCAAGAATGTTTAGATTGTATGGCCCTGGAATGAGGAACTAACCACTTCCAGAAAAACTACCCCAGTAGCTGTCGCTGCTCCTGTTTACATGCTTTGACATCGCTCTAGCTCCATCGGTCAATGTAGAACCTTTAGCCTGTTTCAAAGACAAGATACCTTAGAGTTACTCACCTATGCAAATATGAGCAGATCTCATTGGAATGCTCCTGCTAACAGTAGATATGAGCATTTTTCTAGCATTCAGTATTGCCAGTAAATCCATTGGCATACCACATGAGGAGATTGTAATGATTTAACTCTAGTTACCTCTCCTAGCTTTGGATTAGGACCAGGTCTGTGCTAAGCTTCATTAACTGTTTTTGCTATCTTCTTCCTCTCCTACTTTTTTAATAGGTTAACGTATTATCCACCATCCCTCAATCTATCCCTCCCATAAACACAAAATATTAGTAAAAAAAATGGAAAGCAAAATGGTATATATTTAAACATTGGATGAACATTAGCAAAGATTCTCAAATTATTTCAGTATAACGAGTTCAACTCCTGTCACCTCTTTCTATCAAGTGGACCTTTTAAAAATAACTAACTTGTGGTGACTTATCTGCCATATGAAATCACAAGCAGAAGAGTTTGCTTCTATTAGCCAAGAAAATGCAGCAAAGAGAAGAGGTTGATGGAGCTTCAGAAGCCATGTAATACAGTTTTCTCTTCTTGCTCATCTTAATGTCTCAATTTACTTCTACTGAAAAAATGCCATCTCAGTTATCCTTTACTTTCAGCAATTATAATAACAGCAAACAGTTAATTTTCAAGGAAAAAACTTAGCTACCGGCAGGGACTATTTTGCATGGAGAAAAACCAACAACATAGTCATCACGTTGTATCATACATTTGGATTATGTGGCAACAAAAATGATGAAATTAGAGTAGATGCTGCCGGTGGAAGTGCCTCAGAAACTGTTCCAACTGTACATACAAATCCTAGAAGCCTCTGAACACCTGCATAGCTCAGTTCCTGAATGAAATTAGAGACTCGAATCAGGAATAGAAAAACATCTCGGCTATCTCCATATGTTGCTGATGAAACTTTGTAGTCTTAACACAGATGTTAAAAATTGGATTTGATCCCAAAGCAGCTATACCAAGGGCAAACTGGTGCACTATTAAAGCACAAACAGTTGTAGGAGAACAAGCGTGTTACCGATAATAGAAGATAAAATTTGTGTGTGATCTCAAAGCAGATACACCTAGGGCAAATTTATGCAATATCAAAGCACATACAGTTGTAGGACAAGCAAGTTAATAAGAATGAAGAGGAGCAGAGATGCAGATGGACAAAATACAAAGAATTGTTTAGAGAATCTGAGTTGTTCTTGTTGGATGATTTGATGCAACTTCTCAGAAACATGTATACAGCGGCTATCAAGTGGCTTACAACACCCATAGAAGCAGCGTCAAGTATTGAAGTAGTAAGAAATCATATGTTATGTGAATTAAGGACAGTATACATCCAAATCCGCTTTCTGAATCTATTTATCTTGTGAAAAAGACCGGCCCCCATTACAAAAATAGTTGGCTTATGCATATCACTCTCTTGGACTACAAAATATGTTACTACATATATGAGGTGGATTTGGAGAGAAGGGAAGGTCAGGAAAGTATTAAGTCCTAGCTTTCTCTCAGGGAAGGTGTCTCTCATTTTTGGGACCAGCGTAGAAATATCTTTATATAGATAGAACAAGTTATTGAAAAAAATAGATCAAAAACCATTTCTAACTTTCAGGAGAACACAACTGCAGTGGTAGCACTATGTCATTTTCACATGATCTAATTATTGAATCTCCAATGTCAAGATAAGTAGAGCTGAAAGCATACTCACAGAAAGCATGGAGCCCAGACAAATGGAAGGCTGAGAAACCGGCTTCTCAACACAGATAGCGAGAACACCATTTGACCTTTCTTTCTCTTCTGAGTAAAATTTACGGTAAACTTGGACACCTGAAATTTGCATGTTTAAAATATAGCATTCACATAAGGAATATCCATCAGAAAGAGTTATGAATTGATTATCCATTTTACTCATTGCAAGCATTGAAAAATTAGCTAGTAGCAGAAAGCAACAAAGTCCAGTATATTATTAGCCTCACCATCTCTCCATATATACAGATAGAATATGGCTCTACCTATTAATGGAAAACAAGACAAATGAAGGTTTTCACCTTACATATCAGTTATCACTTGAACATATTGCTTTCCACTTAGCAAGCTCTTGAGCAGATGAGGTCCTCAAACGGTCCCATTATATTCCAATTTTCTCTAGTAACCTTCAAGAACCAACTATAAAAACTTGGCTTTTGAACTCTGATGGCAAACAGGCTATAAGAAACCAAACTAAGGATGACAGTAGTTATTTAACAACATTTCTTGTTTCGAACTACAACATATGTGTCTTTCACTCATTAGAAACAGCTATACTTTTTTGGGAGTTAAAGGTAGCAAAATGGTGAGTAGCATCAGATGCGAGTTGAAAAGAGATTGAGAAGGGAAGCCAGGATTTTTAAGATAGGGATGAGCAACATGTGTACAAGCATGCATTACCCTGTAGGTAAATTTCCAAGGAGCGATGCAGGGAGGAGAACTCCCCTTGACTGTGGAGAGTGGATCAAATAAACAATGATCTAACAGATGATATTACTCTTAGTTGCGAATACAGATATTTGGTAAACATATAATCATACAATATCCTTTAATCATCTTCCAAACATATTAGAAGTGCCTACAGACGTGCAAGATATGGAGTGAGAAGTAACATCCTCAATACTATATAGTAAGAGATTTTAACCTTCTTCAACAGTATCCACTCCAGGAAGAAGGTCTTGAAGATTCTCTGCTTCTAGCATCTCACAAAATGAATGATAATGACGGACATCCTGCAAATTGGCATTTTATTCAGTTGACTATAAGAAGTACCAAGGTGATACATAAAAAAAAAATGTAGACGTCGAATGTACCTGAACTTTAAGAAGTAAACATTTATTGAAGAGGATGAAAGCTCCTGGTTTAATTCTAACATCCAAAAAAAGACATCATCTGAGAGAGGAAGAGGGAAGGAGAAGAAAACGTTTTTTAGAAGATCAATGTATCAAAGCTGCTTCCAGTCATTTTAAGCAAGTTTCTACTTTTAAAATGAAAGGATAGCTCTCGAAGTTGAATTGTGGGGGTTCTAGTGTCAAGTCATTTGAAGAAAAACCAGGATTAACTTTTTGGCAAAGCACTAAAAGTGGTTTTATTATAAAATGAATATCGAAATGTTACTGGAGAAAAAGTGAAACAAATAATACAAGCAAACATGTTAAACAGAAAACTACTACTAACAAATAAGGTCCTCGTGATCTAAAACATTAGAGATGGAAATTCTTCCTTTAATGATAACTTTGATTAGGTTCAGTATAATACAACCATACAAGACTCCTTCAGCATGCTCTTCAGAGCATCAAATTCATATGACAGGGAAAATTAAGAGTTAACCAAAGATAGTTTTGCTAATGGATGCTAAGAATAGTATTTTGGCACATGATTTGATTGATTGGTAACCTATTTTGGCATACAATTTAACTGATTGGCAACCTTGACAGTTAGCATTAAGCACAACACATTTACCAAGTATACGGTAGTAGCAAGTCATAATGAAGTCATACTTATTATAATGTCCAACAGCACATCTTCCTTCAATTGTTTTCTGCCCATCTGCAGATAATTTGAAAGACTACGACTGCTAAGAGAAAAATGCATTAATGTTTCGCCAAATAAAATCTTTGACGAAATCGGCATATGATGTTTCGCCAAATAAAATCTTTGACTTCCTTTTCTCGTACCTGTTTGAAGGCTCCTGCCTCTACCCATTTAGTAAAATAATCAGTAAATACGAGCAGAAATTTTACCTGTCCTTTTGCTCGTGGTAATGGACCCACGATATCCATTACCCATTTCATGAATGGCCATGGTGCGATGACCGGATGTAATAATTCGCGGGTCTATGCATGTTGTTACCGTACCTTTGACATTTATCACATTTGGCCACGAAACTTTCCGCTTCTTCTTCCATTTTTGGCCAGTAGTAACCTGCCCTGATTAAAGTTCTTATCAATGATCTTCCTCCGGCGTGATTTCCACAATGTCCCTCGTGTATTTCCTTCATCACGTACTCTGTTTGAGAAGGACCGAGGCATCTAGCTAAGGGGCCACCGAACATTTTACGATATAGGTTGCCTTGATTTAAACAGTAGCGAGCAGCCTTTTTGCGAAGTGCATGGGCTTTTTTCTTGTCATCAGGGACGGTTCCATACTGCAAAAAGCTACAATCTCGTTCCTCCAATCCCAAGTTAAATTATTAAAATTTACCTCATTCTTGTCAGGGTCGAGAACTGAATGAAATAAATGAATAACTGAGGTGTTTGCATCGCTTGCCACGTCAGCCGCAGATGCGAGATTAGCTAAAGCGTCTGCTTCAAGATTTTCATCCCTTGGTATTTGTGTAACTTTCCAGGTTTGAAATTGCTTTATTAACTCCCGCACCTTTTCTAAATATTGCTGCATCCTTGCTTCCCTGGCTGTATAAGTCCCCAGCATTTGATTAACCACGAGTTGTGAATCACTCTTGATTATAATCTGGTTTATGCCAAGTTCTCGTGCCAATTTTAAACCTGCAATCACAGCCTCATACTCTGCCTCATTGTTAGTTATTGAATGACATTTGATAGCCTGTCGAATGATTTCACCCGTAGGTGGTACCAAAACAATCCCTAAACCTGCTCCTTTTACATTAGATGAACCATCAGCTAGGGGTGTGCATTCAATTTATCGATTCGATTTTGACCCTTATCGATTATCGATTTGTACATATGCTTATCGTTATCGTTTCAATAAGGTTTCGATTTTTTCGATTTCGATTTATCGATTTTTGGGGCTTATCGATTCGGTTATCGATTACACCAATAAGAAAATTTGCGGGATTCCACGGAAAGTATATCGCTTTAAACACGCCTAACTAATATGGACCAAAAGAAGCTAAAATAAGACGAACACCGTTTATAACATAAAAATTGTGTCAACAAGCATATGCAACGAAACTAAAGTAAGGGATCAAATGTATGCCACCAACACTCCAACGGTATAAAAAAAAATACATCATCACGGCTAATTCTATTTTCCATTAATTTGAACTTCATTCCCTTTAGCTTTAAATATGATCATTCCTTAAATATGGTAGATGAAATAATAGGGTTAGGGACATAGGGTAAAGGAAAGGGTANTTGACGATAGCATATGTCTCAGAAAAAGGGGTAATGTGATTAAACTGACTTTCTTGTTGGATCGACTGGTGGTATTCGGGTTTGCTTGGTGGCACAGGGAAATTTTAGCGTATCCATCGTGGAATGATTGGGTATTAAAGGTGTGCATGTGTTCGGACGGTGAAATTGGGATCGGATATGATGATTCATGTGCCGTGTGGATGTGGAGGCGGAAGTTCTCATGTGCAGGCTATGATGTGGTTGTAGATCGTGTGTATCGGCACTGTTTAGCAACTACCGGGATTTGGAGGCCCGAGTGGATCTTTCTTTGCTTGGTATGTTGGATTTTGGATATGATGTTGGGGTGTAGACTGGTTGTCTCAGTGTTGGGTTATTCTGGACTATTGCGCTATGGGCTATGCCGGAAATGCCACGGGATGAGTGGCGAGGTACGTTGGGTTATGTTCTAGCAGAGTGGTTTATATTTCAAGGATCCAGCGGACGGCTGGGAAGGATTGCTTTTCTTAATTGGGCCTTCGTGATGGATGTCAGTGCAGAGGTTTCTACCATTGATCCAGTTCCGATGTTGAGGGACTTTTCGGATGCGTTTCTTGTGGCCGGGCATGTCGTCGGGCAAGGTTGTGGATTTCGGTGTGTATTTTGTGCCTTGTATCATATCGTATAGCATCGGCAAAGTTATTAAAGTGGAAGGAGCAACTTCAGGCCTCCTTGTTAATGAGTTCGTTAGCAGGCCAATGTGGATGCGTGTTCTAGCTTGAGTCGGCTTGGTTGGCCCCGAATTGTATTGTTGAGGGATAGGTTGATTCTATCGTTATTGAGCTTGTTAGTGATCTGGGGAGATCTATGAGTTACTTTTTGTGTTGCGAGACGTTATTATTTGTTGGTTATGGGCACATATGGTGCGGTTTCATTGGGGTTTCATAGTGGAAGTTGAGCCGGAAGAGTAATTGGGAGTTGCTCGGTGAATGACGTACCGGTTATGTTCTACCGGGTTTGCATGGTGTATGTTATTTTTTTCACCGTGGGTGTAATGATTTGCTTTGGTTCCAGACATCAATTGAGCATGGTTGTGGATTTCGAGCATAGTGACTTGAGGTGTTTCATGTGGAGCAGTATTTGGATAGGATCGCGCGTTGCAGCAAAGTTGTGTGGAAATATGACCTTGCGGGTCAAATTTGTGTGTTCTATTTCTATGATGTGAGACGGGTTCTCAGCCATGTAATGTGATGATATTGGTGAGCTTGCGGTACGACTCTTTCGTTTGAGTCAGTTTCATGATGTGAGTATGTTCGGATTGTTTCTTATTGGTGCGCGGCTGCGCAGTTGTGAGGAGCACTAAAGCCATAAAATTGTATTCTCTTTTACCCGAAAAATTCTATAATTCTTTTGCTGAGCTTGAAGATTCCTTTCATCAAAGCACAATCAGGAGCCCAAAAAGTCGAAAAAAAGAATGAAGATAATTTTTCAAGTCAAACAACGGGACTGCATAATTGCTTAGGTGAATTTGTGGACAATTTCGCGTGAAAGAATGACATTGCCACGTGTACCGTGAATACTGGGCAGCTATAGCATTACGAGCAATTCGAATGAAAAAAGCTCAGAAGCTACGGGCGACTAAAAGGAAGCCTTCGAGGATTCCAGCTAGCACATGGAATGATGTTTACAATCGTTATGCACAAAATTGAGGATTTGAAAAAGATATTATTTCACGACATCAAAAAGAGAAAGAGTAAGTCGAGGATGGGCTGAAAACGAAAAAGGCTCCGGTAAATTACATGTACGACCAATCATGGGACCTGCGGGAAGAGACTCACTAGTCAAAGCTCGTGGATAATCAGCAGGTCGATCACAGGATTCAAGGAATAGAGAGTCAGGCCATCTCAAGATTTTGGAGTGACCGAAGGACGTAGAGCCACAGTACAAATGATATGAGTTAAAGGCAAGGTTTGGAGGTTTATAATTTTCAACGTCAGCAATTGCTGAACTCGTTGCTGTTTTAAGAGCATGGGAGATAGGTCACGGTGGCCAGGAAATGAGAACAAATCCAAAACAACAAAACCCTGATTATTCGGTTGCGAATTTTATAACGACCATGTCCAGGCATATCAATCGCAACTTCAGGTTTTGTGCAGGGTAAGTTGATCATTTGTAAAACAAGGATATCTCACTGAACTATTTAGTGAGAAAGGCAAACAAAGCATACATGGAAGAACAGGTTAGGAGCCTCCAAAACCACCTTCTCCAAGAGACTGTCAACGTATAATAGGGTGAAGAGATCAACGACGTATCATATAAAAAGTTTCTAAAGTAACAATTACCCACGGGAAGCGGCCTCGACATGTCTTGGAGGGAGAAAATATTACGTTCGATGAGCAGATGCCGAGGGTCTATTAACTCACAATAACGACGCACTGTAATATCTTTACTTTATATGACACTTGATGTGAAAACGAGTTTTTAATTGATCCAGGTAGTTCCGTGAATATTATTTTGGTAAGAGTATTACGTAAGATGCAAGCTGAAGATAACATGATACAAAGGCGCATAACTCTATCTGGATTTGATAATTCTAGTGTTGTCATAAAAGGAGAGGTAATGCTCACCACATTCGCTGAAGGAGTCGTCAAAGATTCAAAGTTCTAGGTGGTAAATATGGAGATGGCTTACAATATGATTCTTGGGAGACCATGGATCCACGAAATGAATGTTGTTCCTTCAACTTGCATCAAGTCATTAAATTCCCAGCGCCATGGGGAATCTGTCAAATCAGGGGAGATCAACGACATCAGGCAGAGCATCAACTCCGTGGCAAGATCAAGTACGAAGGGTGAAGAAAATCAGCAATTACAGAATCTAGTTGAGGATAACATATTGTCACCTCAACTGAACAAGAGCAAACAGATGTAGATTCAAGGCCCGATTCCATTCATGAACCGGAATGAAAATTGAAAACATCAAAAACGACGATAGAAGAGCTGGAGGCCTGTGGTTTTGTTTATACACTGGACAGAGAGAAAAGAGTATATAGGAGCCAATCTTAGCCCAGAGGTGAACGTAAGTTTATTGAATTTTTGAAAGCTAACGAGAATTGTTTTGCTTGGTCCCATTCTGCATGACAGGGATACCACCGGAAGGTGATGACTCATAAACTAAATGAAGATCCATCATATCCCCAGTCAAGCAAAAGAAAGAAAGCAAGGAACTTTCAAGAATCAGGTGATTCAAGAAGAGGTCCAAAATCGCTAAAATTGGTTCTATTCGTGAGTAAAGTACCATAACTGGTTTAGCTAACACGTGTTGTAGTTCAAAGAAGAACGGTAAGTGGCGGGTTTGCGTAGATACACAGATCTTAATAAAGCCTGCCCTAAAGATTCTTTTCCACTCCACACATAGAATCATTGATTGATGCAACTGCAAGTCATGAACTATTAAGTTTTTAATGCATATTCAGGGTATAATCAGATTAAAATGGATCCAGAGATGAAGAAAAAACTTCCTTCATAACAGACAGGGGGACTTACTGTTATAAAGTAATGCCCTTTGTCTAAAGAATCAGGAGCAACGTATCAGAGGTTAGTTTACTAAAATGTTTCAAGAGCATTTGTGTCACGACCCAAACCCCGCACTGGTCGTGATGGCGCCTCTCGTGAAGATGAGGCCACCAACTAACCTAACTCGTCTTTCCAAAAAATAATTTAAACATGAATAAACAGCAAAATATGACTTAATAATATTAATTAGCGGAAATACAACCCAACATATCCTTATCGGGGTGTCACAAGTCACGAGCATCTATTAGATGTAAGTACAACCACAAGATCTAAAAGTACACTAATCAAGAATAATGACAAAGGGAGAAGAACGATGCTGCGAAGCTGGCAGTCACCTCGTTAAACTCCTATATCTCTAACTCTGATCAGCCAAACCCGCTACCGGGTGAATAAATACCTGCATCTGCACACGGGGTGCAGGGAGTTAAAGCGAGTACTCCAACTCAGTGAGTAATAAAGGTAAATAACAAACTGAGCGGTAAGAAATCACGTATGTCATATCATCATGCTATATAAGAAGTAGTGTAAACCCTTTGAGAAAAGCATGAAGCTGTGAAATCTTTAGAAATATCTTAGCTCATTTAAAACCTCTTTTTGAAAATGACTTCTTCAACAGTATGCAAACGAATGCAATTCAAATAGTGCAGATAAGCACAGAAGTCCGCCCCTCGGGCACACACTCAATTAACAGATAAGTGCAGGCATCGGTAGATATCTCATGAAGTAGCACAACAACAGGTAAGAAAAGCAAATAAAATAAAGTAAACACAAGAACAGTACTAGTACCGCTGCGGCGTGCAGCGCCTTCCACATACCGCTGCGGCGTGCAGCCCGATCCGTTTATTCGACGGCTCACTGGGTTGTGCAGAACTCGGGAGGGCCCCTTACGGCCCAAGCGCAATATCAAGCCATCTCGTGGCATCAAAATCTAGGCCATCCTCCTCATATCAGTATCATATAACACTGTTGGTGCGTGCAGCCCGATCCAAAAGTATCCTCACAATACAGGCCCTCGGCCTTCTCAGTCAAAATCAACATAACACTAGGGCAACAGTAAAACATTGATGCTCAGCCCAATATTTTTGTGAAATATCATTTCAAAGTGTTAAAGTAAATACTTGGCTGAGTTCTTAAAAATAGTGGAAAATACGTGACTGAGTTCAAGTATATAATTAAAACAGTGAGGAATTATCAACAACAATCTCGAAGGGTTCACATAGCTGGCACGAAGCCCAAATATGGCATTAGCCCCAAGTCATGATGATAACAAATGAGTTTCAGTTAATTACACAGTAAAAATCACAACGGGACGGACAAGTCACAATCCCCACGGTGCTCTCCCCACGCTCGCTATCCGGTGTGCAAGTCACCTCAATATAGCATACTAATGTGCAATCCGGGGTTTCAAACCCTAAGATATCATTTATAATCAATTACTCACTCGAACCGGCAGAATCTCTAGCTCGCGATGCCTTTGCTCCTCAAATCGGCCTCCACGCGCGTCGAATCAACCAAAACCACAACGAATGCGTCACAACAGGTAAGGGAACAAAACCCAAGCGAAAATCAATCGAACCCGAAAATTAGCAAAACCCGAGCCCCGGGCCCACTTCTCGAAACACAGAAATTTTTACATCAACGGGTTCCTTATCTCGCCACGAGTCTATGCATATCAAAGACTCTCAAATCCGAGCTCAAATGACCCTTCAAATCCAATTTAAAACTCTCAAAATCCAAGCCCTAGTTCTTCCAATTTAGCTAAATTTCCATGAATTTCTAGGTTAATTTCACATAGTAATCACGTTTTTGGTCCATAGAACTTACCTCCAATCAATCCTCTTCGAATCCCTCTTCAATTGCTCCAAGAAGCTCTAAAAATACTCAACAATGGAGGAAAATGACTTAGGCTCTCGGATGAAATATTATTAAAAACCCTTCTGCCAGCTGACATTTCTTCTATGCGAACGCGGTCAAACCCCGCGTTCGCGATGCACATTTTCTTGACCAAAAATTACCCTTCGCGAACGCGTCTGCACTCCGCAAACGCGAAGACCTTGGGCTCCTGAACCTACGCGAACGCGACACTATATACGCGAACGCGATGAGCACCTAAGCTGGACCCTCACTTTACTACGCGAATGCGGACCCCACACCGCAACGCGAAGCACAAGGAACTTACCTTCCGCGAACGCGAGACCCAAACGCAACGCGAAGTACAAAACTCAGGCCACTCAACTCCTTCTACGCGAACGCGAGTTCTCTTCTCGCAATCGCGAAGGCAAAAATTGAACTTGCACTGCTGCTGCATTTTCAACTCCAAACTTCCCGTTAGCCATCCGAATACCCCGAGGCCCCCGGGACCTCAACCAAAAGCACCAACACCTCCTATAACATCATTCAAACTTGTTCCAATCATCAAAACGCCTCAAACAACACCAAAACCATCAAATTACATTGAATTCAAGCCTAAGTTCTTCTAAAACTTCCGAAACACGCATTTGATCAAAAACCAACCAAATCACCTCCGAATGACCTGAAATTTTGCACACACATCCAATACATAAAGAAGCTAATAGACTCTCGGAATTCCATTCCGACCCTCGGATCAAAATCTCACCTATCAATCGGAATTTCGCCAAAATACTAACTTCGCCAATTCAAGCCAATTCTACACCGGACCTCCAAAACCAATTCCGATCACGCTCCTAAGTCATAAATCAGCCAATGAAGCTAACCAAATCATAAAAACTCCGATTCGAGCTCATACACAAAAAGTCAACTCTTGGTCAAACCTTTCAAATTCGAGCTTTCAACTGAGACTGTTCTTTCAAATTCATTTCGATTTTCCTGAAAACCAAAAACCAACGGTCTACATCAGTCATAATACATTACACGGGCAAGTCATGCCCAGAACTGGCGATCAAAGTGCAAAACTCAAAACGACCGAGTGGAGTCGTTACAATCCTCCCCACTTTAACACACGTTCGTCCTCGAATGTACCCGAGAGTTGTCCTAGAAGCCAACCAATAGCTGAATGACCTTACCAAGCATATACCCGGGGGTATCCCACGTCACCTTATCTTATAGGTCCGATAATACATTTTAACTAAAATCACACAATCCAGTCTAGCCATTTCTTAGAACCATAATTCATCATGAATTCACTTCACATTTCACTTTCCGAAATCAACACAAGATCAGAAACCTCACATCTATATCCAGAATAAGTCTGAACCAGCTGTAATACCCCATACCTGCAACCTCAGGTGCAATATATGATATACCACTATAACTCAAACACTCAAAATGATAACTTCTATTCACATCAGCTGTACGCAACAACCGAATACCGATAGAAACCTCTTATTAGCTAAGTCTTCATTCCAACACTTTCATGATACGAGATAAATGAACACGCAATAAATCATAACCATCTTTTGTGTGCTCGTAGCATGCCCCCGCAGGTAGGAGCCAGGCCATCTCCAGTAGCAGGTGGGTACATTGCTGCTACACTCTGTTTTCTTGGTAAGGACCATAGCAAATTTCCTGAATCCGAACCTCGATATGTTTACCCATCTAAACAGCTGAAATCGACCATCCGTTTCTATTCATTACAGGCCCCAACAGTTTCATCTACTCCAACACATTACTCTGTGACATGACACACCAAGACAGCTAAGGCCAACAACTTTGCGCAGT